>NC_080076.1:1143700-1243700 GCF_949987535.1 Balaenoptera acutorostrata | reverse complement strand
CCACCAAGGGCAACCTGAAGGTCCACTTCCAGAGGCACAAGGAGAAGTACCCCCACATCCAGATGAACCCCTACCCCGTCCCCGAGTACCTGGACAGCGTGCCCACCTGCTCCGGGATCCCCTATGGGATGTCACTGCCCCCGGAGAAGCCCGTCACCACCTGGCTGGACAGCAAGCCCGTGCTGCCCACAGTGCCCACGTCGGTCGGGCTGCAGCTCCCACCCACCCTCCCCGGCGTCAGCCTCGGCAGCTATGCCGACTCCCCCAGCCTCACCCCCGCCAGCCGCTCCCCACAGCGGCCCTCGCCGGCGTCCAGCGAGTGCCCCTCTCTGTCCCCAGGCCTGACCAGCTCCGAGGTGGTGACCACTGAGTCCCCGCAGCCGGCACCCGGCGGGTCTTCCCTGCCCAAGACCGAGCCCATGAGCCTGCCTTGCACAAACGCCAGGGCGGGGGACGTCCCCGCCACCGGGCAGGTGTCTGCCGCGTCTGCCCTCGCGGACAGCAGCCTATCCCCCGGCCTCTGCAGCCCGGTCCTCCCGGCCGGCGCCGAGCAGTTCAAGGCCAAGTTTCCCTTTGGAGGGCTGCTTGACTCTATGCAAACGTCCGAAACCTCCAAGCTGCAGCAGCTGGTGGAGAACATCGACAAGAAGGTGACGGACCCCAACCAGTGCGCCATCTGCCACCGCGTGCTGAGCTGCCAGAGCGCCCTGAAGATGCACTACAGGACGCACACGGGCGAGCGGCCCTTCAAGTGCAAGATCTGCGGGCGTGCCTTCACCACCAAGGGCAACCTGAAGACGCACTTTGGGGTCCACCGCGCCAAGCCGCCCCTGCGCGTTCAGCACTCCTGCCCCATCTGCCAGAAGAAGTTCACCAACGCCGTGGTCCTGCAGCAGCACATTCGCATGCACATGGGGGGGCAGATCCCCAACACGCCGCTGCCCGAGGGTTTCCAGGACGCCATGGACGCCGAGCTGCCCTACGACGAGAAGGCCACGGACGCCCTGAGCGGCTACGACGACGACATGGACGAGAACTCCCTGGAGGAGGACGCAGAGCTGAAGGACACGGCCGGCGACCCGTCCCAGCCGCTGCTGGCCTTCCCAAGCTCCTGCCCGCCCTCCCCGCCGTCCGTCATCTCCAGCATCGCCGCGCTGGAGAACCAGATGAAGATGATGGACTCGGTCATGAGCTGCCCCCAGGTGACGGCCCTCAAGTCCCTGGAGAACGGGTCCGGGGAGAGCGACCGTCTGAGCAACGACTCCTCGTCAGCTGTGGGCGACCTGGAGAGCCGGAGTGCGGGCAGCCCGGCCCTGTCCGAGTCGTCGTCCTCCTTGCAGGCCCTGTCGCCCGGGAACAGTAACAGCGAGAGCCTGCCTTCGAAGTCCCCGGGCCTCGGCGCCCAGGAGGAGCCGCAGGAGACGCCACTGAAGACGGAGAGGCTGGACAGCCCGCCCCCCGGGCCCGAGAACGGGGGTGCGCTGGACCTGACGGCCCCCCACCCCGGCCGGCCGGCCGTCAAGGAGGAGGCCCCCTATGGCCTGCTGTTCCTGAGCCGAGACCGGGGTAAGTGTGCGAGCGCTGTGTGTCGTGTCTGTGCAAAGGCTTTTGCTTGCAGGAGCGCGCTGCAGATCCACCTCCGCAGCCACACCAAGGAGCGGCCGTTCGTCTGCGCGGCCTGCGGGCGCTGCTGCTCCACCCTGGGTAACTTAAAGCAGCACTTGCTGACCCACAGGTTGCGCGAGCCGCCGCCCCACTTGCTTGACCCCAGCTTTGCTCTAGGTCCCGGCCAGGGCACCCCGAGCCTGGGTCCCGGCTGCGCGCCCGCCGCGGTCAAAACGGAAGTGAACGGGCACAGCAAGGCCGGCCCGCCGGCCGAGGGCCCGCCGCTGCCGGCTCCCATCCAGGTGCCCGCCGGGCCCCCGACGGTGATGAGCCCCGGCCTCGCACCCATGCTGGCCCCGCCGCCGCGCCGGACACCCAAGCAGCACAACTGCCAGTCGTGCGGGAAGACCTTCTCCTCGGCCAGCGCCCTGCAGATCCACGAGCGCACCCACACCGGGGAGAAGCCCTTCGGCTGCACCATCTGCGGGCGAGCCTTCACCACCAAGGGCAACCTCAAGGTGAGGGCCGCCCGGGGAGCCCCCGCGTCCGCCTCCCGTGGTCCTGGCCAGGGGCACGGCCGCTGCGGAGCCCCCGAGAGACGGCGCGCGTGTGCCTGTGTGGCGTGTGGTGCGCGCGCTTGCGTGTTATGAGCGCCGTGTGTGTGCCTGCGTGTGCACGTCGCCTGTGGTGCTCCCACACGTGTCCGGTGGCGGTGAGGAGCTTGCCTTCCACTCGGGCCCGGCCTCCCCTTGAGGGGCTGGTGCTGCCCGTGTGGCTGCAGGGCGTCGGGGTGACGCACGCTGGCTGACAGGGCAGGCCCAGGGCCGGCGCTGCCCGGAGGCCGTGGGACGCTGATACCAAGAGAACCGGGCCTGTAGATGCTCACAGGTGACGCAAGTGATGCAAATCCCGCCCCGAGGCCAGGGGTCCGATCTGTGGTTTTGTCCACGTGGACGCCACGAGGGCCCAGCGGGCATCTGGGAGAAGCTTCCCAGACTGAGGGCCGGGGGAGGGGAGGACAGTACGACGACGTCACGTTCGCGTCTGAGATACGGCCACGCTGCCTGTTTTCCCCGGAGGTGTGGAGTGTGTGGCCGGGCACCGAGGACCCATCCAGGGCTGTGCCCACAGCCTCAGGGGAGTGTGCCGCTTTCCAGCCCACGTCAGGCACCTGCGTGGGTCTCGGTGACCCCTCAGGGACCTGTGGCCTCCACTTGCTGGTAGGATGAAAGCCGCCTGAGGGCTCTGCTGACCACAGGTGCCCAGGCATTCCCGCCGTGCCTGGGAGAAAACCAGACACGGGCACAGTGAAGCCAGGAGTTCTGAGTATAAGCCAACTTGGGGGGCGGGACAGGAGCTTTGGGGCCCTCCGGGTGGCCCGTGGGTCTGACGCCTTAGGGGCAAATGATTCCATCAAGCTGTGAGCTGAAAGGGACATCCGTTAGCTCGTAGGGCGGCTTGCTTGCTCTGTGTACTGGACAAAAGGAAGTGTTGGAGGTTCAAATATAAGATGCTCAGAAAAGCTCACCTAACAAGTTTGTTGTCCCCAGCGAATGCTTAGGCTGGGGAAGAGGGGAAGGAAAGGAGCTGGAAGGAGTCCCCGGGTCCCCGGGCGTCTCTGTGACCCCAGGGCTGGGCGCACTCACGCCGGGGTGTGTCTCGTGTCCCCCGCAGGTGCACATGGGCACCCACATGTGGAACAACGCCCCTGCCAGGCGCGGCCGCCGCCTGTCGGTGGAGAACCCCATGGCCCTGCTGGGCGGTGACGCCCTGAAGTTCTCCGAGATGTTCCAGAAGGATCTGGCCGCACGGGCCATGAACGTGGACCCCAGCTTTTGGAACCAGTACGCCGCGGCCATCACCAACGGGCTGGCCATGAAGAACAACGAGATCTCTGTCATCCAGAACGGAGGCCTCCCCCAGCTCCCAGTAAGTCTCGGGGGAAGCGCGCTCCCCTCCCTGGGCCCCCTGGCTGCCGGGCTGGACAAAGCGCGGCCTGGCAGCAGCCCGCCCATCGCGGGGCTGGACAAAGCCAAGTCGGACGCGGGAGCCGGCCGGCCGTTCACGCGGTTCATCGAGGATAACAAGGAGATCGGGATTAACTAGCCGCGTCCCTGCCCTGTGGGTCCCCTTCCCCGTTCACCCAGAGCAGGAAAGACGTCACCGGGTGGCTGCCCGAGGTGGCCTCACCCGCTGCGCCTTTCGCGGTGAGCCTGACCGTCCTCGAGAACTCGGCAGCCTTTGCAATAGATTTAAGTCAAAAAGAGACGTCCTCGGAGAGCCACCTTGGGAACAGAAGGGGCTCAGAGCACATCCATTCCGTCCCTCCAAAGCCCAGCAGTGCCCAGAGGGGGCTCCCCACCCTATTCCAGGAAACTCGTTCAGTGGTTTTGTTCGAATTAGTTAGAAACTTGAACTCTGTCATTAGAACTCTTATCTCGAAGACGTGGTCTAGTGCTCTCGACGCTATGTATCATGGCAGTACCTTCGTCTGTAGTATTTATGATGTTAAGATGATGCGGGTAACAGACAATACAGCCCAACTTTAACGGAAGCTTTTGTACTGCAGAATACATCTGGCTGTGTGATTTTTGTTTTTTAAAGCAAGATTTGTTTTACTATAAATAAGTGGGTTATTTCCATGCAGGCAAAATTGTGAAGTTCTGTTAGGAAAGAGCATGCTTTTCGTGTGCAAGCACCTGTCAGTAACAAGCCTTTTTTTTTTTTTTTTTTTAATTTAAATGTTTGTAGCTGCTATGTGGATAGTGTTCTCTAGTGTGGTGTGTAGCCCAGCAATTGGCAACAAGTTACAGACAGACACCACCGTGAATTATTCACAACGTTATAGCAGTTGTGAGTAAATATTTCGCGTTATCAAAGCTGTACAATAAAAAGGTAATGTTTGTATAATGTGGTTGAAAACTCTTAATTTATACTCTTGCACTTTTAGTATTTTGTATTAGGGAGGTTTGTCTATAATTGGAAAATTTTAAAAGATGTTAATTATTTTATAAATAGTACTTTGATTGAAGGAAAATGAAGAGGAAAAAAAAAAAAAAAAAGCTGTTACAGTCTTAGGTCAAACGATATGAGAAATCTGTGCTCCTTAACCGGAAAAGCCACCAAGACTTGTCAGTTCCTCAATAAACTAGGGCCGGCTGTTTCTTAAATTAAATGATTTAACTTTTCTACAAAGCCCATTTAAAAACTTGACCACCCTAAGAAAACTTTGATGAATTCCTCTTAGGACTGTGACACCAGTACAAGCCAGGAAGTAACCAAGAGGGCGCCGCGCAGGTATGATGTTACCGTAGCCTCTGCTCTCTTTCTCACGCGCCCCCCGAACGAGAGTTTGACTGCCTGCGAGGCCTGCTTTTGTGCTCAGTAAACTGCAGAGAGGTGTCGGGTGTCAGGCAGTATAATCAGTCATAACTGGGACGTTTTTCTGAGTTCCTGATTTATTTATTATCTTCTCAGATGAAAACAAAGCACACTGTCATCTGATCAAAGTACAGTCTCGTGCTGGTGATTCTGTCCATTGCCCCGTGTCAGGAAAGGGCCCTGGGCAGGTGCCGGGCGGCGGGGCTGAGCCAGGCCCACACAGAAGTGTTGTGTGCTCTACCTCATTTTGTGCATTGCAAGCATGCTGGAGTCTGAGACCGTGAACTTCCTCTGGCAGTGCTGTCCCAGGTCGTCGTGGGTGGCCGGGTGACAGTGCGAGGGGCTGAGTCCCCGAGGAAGCAGTCGAGCCTTCTCAGTTGAAACCGAGAAATAGGACCATCTTTCCAACACAACCACAGCAGCAAGTCACATCGTGTCACTGAACAGAGTTTCAAAGACTCACAGATAAGCAGACCTAGCAGTGATCTCCGTCGGAAATGAACCCTGAACTCTCCAGCTCTGTTTCCCACGCAGATGGGATGGAGTGTGCCGGGGGGTACCCCCTCTTCTCACGGGGTGGGTCGGGGGTGTCCCAGCGTCGGGAAGAGAAAACTGAGGTGCTCGGTGTCGCTGTGTTTCAGCAGTGAATGTTCTTATTATTTATCTGTGTCCTTTTTGGTGTGTTGTTTTTTTTTTTTTTTCCTTTTTGGTTAGTATTTGGTACCATGTAGTGTTCTCTCCTCGCAAAAGGGTGTGTATATAACGTAAGAAAAGAGAAATGTAAAGTGCTGTAAATAAGATGGCTCATGACGGGACAGTGAGACTGTCCCCACCCTGTGCTCAGGGCGAGGCCGTCCCTCTCCGCATGGTGAAGAGACACTATTTTTCTATTGCAACACCGTGTAGGGCCAGGGGCCTCCCTGAACCAGTGGAGAATTGTTACCCAGATCCAATATTTTTTATGATGAAATCTGTGGCTTGACACATCTACTGATTGAAATGGATGTCTTAGTCTAGGTTCCTATTTTTGTCATATGGAATTGAATAAAATGCAGGATGTAATATTATTTCTGAATGGCGTTCCTTGATTATTCTAATGGAGAAAGTGGAATTTGAGGTTATGGTCATTGATGGTGGATGTATATTCGTGGTGTTTCTCCAAGGAAAGTCACTGAGTTCTGACAGCTTAGATTTATTAAGCCATATCTAAGCGTGTCTTGATTGGTCTCGAAATTTTCATGTTTCACCTTTTTCTAAAATAAAAATGCAGCCTCCTAACTGTGGATTTTTTTTTTTTAATTTACGTCTTTGATGGAAGAAGATGTAGTAGAAAATGCTTAATTATTAGAGACTATTGGCGGTGTCCAAAAACGACTACATTCTGAATTACCATCCCATTGTCGGCATTGAGGGAAAATATCGGCTCTTCGGGTCCCTTGAAAACTAAATCGCTGTGCCTCTAGTGACAAGTTGGGAGGGAGGTGTAGGGAGCACAGTGTGGCCGCTGTCGGCACCCTGCGCCTGTGAGTTCCAGAAGGAGGAAGCCCTTCACCTGAAAAGAAGCTTTACCTTGCCGATAACATTTGAGAAGACTTAAAACTTTAAATCATTTAATAGCTCCTGGATTACAAGATATACAATCCATTTCTTCTTTTTAAAAAATAACTACTGATACCTAGAAGCCACAGTAAACTTCACCTGGGAAATGCTGGGTGATTTTGAAGGCGCGATAAGGTACTAACCACTAAACTAACTGCCCAGCCTCCCGGCAGGTATCGTATAATCATAAGCCTTAGGAATTAAACCCTGTTGATTGCTGAGCTAGAGAGAAATCATGAGATACAAACCTCAGATAGTAAAGTGACTTTTTTTTACATATGGTAAGGAAATAGCAAAGATTTCTACAATCATTTAAAGTAATTAATATAAGTTAAAATGCAAGGGAAAAGAAAAGAGATTTACTTCTTATTTCAAAAACGTTTCCAACATAAAACCAGAGGTGTTCGGGCTTAACGAGCCTGGGTATTTACTTCTTTCTGACATCAATTCTGGCTGCTCAGACCATCTATCAAAGAATCATAAATGCCAACAATCCCTAAAAATTATTTGTTTAAATATATTTCTATTCTGAGTTCATTACAGGAACCGTTAACATTTCAGACTAATTAAAAAGTATTGCTTAAGGGCTAAAAAGCAATTGTTTTTAAACCCTCACTGTTTAATTTTGTCCCCGTGGAAGCTTGAAGGCAGCCTGGGTTCCCTGCCTGCTTCTCCTCTGTGCTTGGCAGACAGCGCCCAGCTCCTGCTTCGGCTTTAAGAAGCTGCAGCAAACATCAGGGGTGTTTCTTTATAACCGGGCTGCACAGAGGTTTCCAGCCCAACCGCCTTCAACTCGCTGTATTTATTTTGGCTGTCTGTCTAAACCGCGTAAGTCCAAACCCCTCATTTCTTTCCTCTGGTGCATGCTTGCAGTGGATAACAATGTCACATACGTGTAATTCTGTGTCCTGCCTGTCACCTTGCGAGCATGCCTGCCAACCTGTGGGCCTCGGGGTTCAGTCTTTGTATTTAAAATCCTGTGCTCATTTGCTAATTGCCGGCACTGAGGCACTCGTTCATTCCTTCAAGAAGTTTTTTAGGGACACAGTGCTTCTTTGAAAAACAGAGGCTGTGAAACGTTTCTGTCAGCAGCAGGTCTCTTGGCTGATTTTTAGCTACAGGAAGATTTTATCTACAAGATATTCAATACAAAACTAGGAAAAAAATTAAGTCCCCCTTTTCTTTTGCACTTAAGAGGGAAATACTGCATATTGTTTCAGCATTTTTTATGAAGGGAAAACTTTAAAATGAAATCACCGTAGAAACATTGTCCTGCCGTTCTCCTGTCCACAGTTCTGTGCCAAGTCACCAGGCGTGAGCGTGTGGGCACTGCCCCGAGTGGCCCAGGTTGGCTGCTCTGCTGTGAGGCTCGGGCAGGGGACAGGTGGGGACAGGGCCAGGCTGCCCCCTTGCCTGGCTGTGCCCTGTGAAAGCTGCAGACTTCCCTCCCTGCTCTGCTTCCTGATCTGTAACAATGGGGGAGAATTTGATCCTTAAAATTTCCACTTCTAAGAGCCGGTGGTTTTTTTTTTTTAAAGAACTACTACTAATGTACATCTTTCTTTTCCCCCCCCCAAAATTCACTAGACAGACTAATTGACGGTATTTGTACAGAGAGAAAATACAAATGATTACCTAAGAATATAAATATTGAAAAATCTATTACAAATGACTTTGCTAAAGAAAATATGTGGAATCATTTGGACCATGAAAAATATGTTGGTATCTTTGATTTTTTTTAAAGCATTAAATTTATTGAAGCTTTTTAAAATGCAACTATATTTAAGGTAAAATAAAGTCAATCTCTGTGAACATTATGCTGACTGCACTTTCTATCAGAAAAGAGACTTTTTTAAATGGTTTGGTTTTTGTCCTGTGCACTGTACACCTCACATGCAGCGCCTCGTTGAGGTAATTAATATACGTCTATCTATATACATCGATGTATTCAAAAGAGGATGCAGTTAAAAGCAGGTGTTATCTCTCGTTCTTTTAGCAAAAGATTGAGAACCTAACTATTAACATTGGGTGTGCTGTCCTGATTTATAACCGCATCAGCGGTCTGTGGTCTGACTTCTTTGGAAGCCTTAGAGATTGTACTTGGGGGGCTCTACCTCACCCCCTTACGGCTGAATTCAGGGTTGCACTGAGTGCCGCACCCAAGCCAGTGGGAGATGATCAGAAAGTTGGTGAGACAGGAAAGAGAGGAAAGGGGTGTCATTGATGTAAGAGTACATTCGTGTTCTGTTCTATCAAAGGTTCTCTACGCCACTAAATGGAAAACATGATTCATAAGCCCCCTGAAGTAAAGGGATCTGTGCGTATCCGTGTGAATCACTCACTGTATCTGATTCAAACGTGGAAATAAATGTCTGATTACCGTAGTCCCAAATGTGCTTATTTGTGAACATGGGAATTTTGCAAACTCCCCCAAACACTTTCTAAGCTGGTCTGATACGCATATTTTAAAATCACAGTATTATCTATAAATTAGGAAAGTTGCAGAAGTGTGAATTCCTTCACGTTCCATCTGGCACTTTCAGTGCTCACTGATTCCATTTATTAATTTTCTTTCTGGCTTAACCTCCAGGACACCTGAATTTTCATAACTTTTTACAAGTAGAGACATAAATATTTAAATGACCAAAGTTGTCACATTTCTTTTATAACTGGCGTATCTCTTGATTATATATATGTTATAAAGCATTTCTATTTTATTTTACTTTTTCTATTTACGGTATCAAGGATAGCTTAGGAAAAGCTCTCGTTATGACCTAAACTTACCCAGAAGAAGAAATATGTCACACCTGCCCACAAACGCCACCGCCGAGGAAAAACAAGCAGGCTTAAAAAAAATATTTTCCACCCTTCTGATGGTGAAAGTTTTAGGGATACACAGTAGGAAAAGCATATAGAAACTTCCCCACACATTCAAATAATTGAGAGATAAGTTAGATTTTGAATTCATTTTCCTTCACTAATAAGCCTAGAGTTGTTTGGTTTTTTCCCCTAGGAAATCGGCTGGTCTAGGAACAGTTCTTGGGGTAATGATTGTGCTTGAGAGCAAGAAGAATGAACATTTCCTTTAGATTTTGTCTTTCAGCATTTCCATTCTTTATTTGGTTTCTTGTTTGGGGCTTTTTGTTTTGCTCTGTTCGTGATGTTTAGTAACAGAGCTTTAGGTGCTGCCCCTAAATGCAGAGGCAATATGGGTAGGGGTTTGGGGTCACTAAGAAAAGAGTTCTGGAACCCAGATGTTTCCTATTTGGGACTTTAAAAAATTGTAGATAATTGAAAAGAGGTAGGTGCTGTGAAGGCGTTCTCTTCTAAAGGTGAACAATTCACTTATGTGACATCGTCTGCAGACACTTGGGCTGAATAAGTCACCCAGCCAGCGGATAATTTCACCCCCAAAATGACTATAGCTCTTTATTTACTACATATGGAGAAAAGACCACCAACTTATAAAAGAAACCAATCTTGAAACTGTACCAGCAGTGGAAATAAACACTAACAGAGACATAAAGAATATAAAACTCACCAACATCTCAGAGAGTTTTATAGCTGCATTAACCTCATAGATTTTCAATTAAGAGCTATAGGCAATTTAGGAAAATGAAGTTGATCAATAAATATTTGTAAATGATTAGCTTTTCCTGAGGACAACTACACATTTTTCATAACCTCAGTATATTTTATAGGACTTGAACAAATCCTGGCATATTGTTTAAGGTAATGAGTCTCCCAATTCATTTGTTACAATGAACTCCTTCCTTATCCACTGAAAGACCCTTCCTTTATGTTTCTCCCTTTGCATTGCCGTCCCTTATCCAGAGTTTATCTCCTGGCTTGGTGTTTCTGTTTTTTCGATTTATGTTTTAACACTTTTGTCAACTGTTTTGCTGGAAAATAGTAGGAGAGCAAGTTATAAATTAAAAATCATAATTCGGGGGAGTTCCCTGGTGGTCCAGTGGTTAGGATTCGGCGCTTTCACTGCCGTGGCCCGGGTTCAATCCCTGGTCGGGGAACTGAGATCCCACAAGCCACGCGGTGCGGCCAAAAAATAAATAAAAATAAAAATCATAACTTGGTTATTTTCAAGGCTGGTCCCTGAGGCTAAGCTCTGAGCTGAGTCATCTTTCTCTTCCACTAGGCTGAATTACTCAGTTTTAGAAATACAGACTGTCTTCGAAGAAAGGAAAATCATGGCTGGACTTGGTATTAACTGAAGACAAATTCAGAGTTTTCTCACAAGTCCTGAAAAGGGAAACTCAGAGATGAGTTAGCGTCTTGACACCCTCCCTTGTCTGCGGGCTTCACTTTGGCTCAAACAAAGCATCCTCTGTGGTGTTGAGGACTTACCTGGTGAGCCCCGTGGAGCCAGCTGAGAAATGCGTCTGCATGTCTGTGCAGGGAGGGGGTGAGAGACAGAGACCTGTCCACCGCAGGGCCCATGCGTCTGCTGCCTGGAGACCCAGCCTCTTGCTCCCCCAGGACTGATAAGATCCTGAAGACGACAGTGAATGGGGACCCAGTAGTTCATTTTGCCTTTCTTGTGTGGTTGATGGTATCTGACTTGATTCGCTTTGGGTGCATGAAGGGAATAAGTGTAGGCTATTTAAAATTATAAGTGCATTAAAATAGTACTTGTAATCACAGGAAAAAAAGTAACCACCATACCCCAAATCAAGCCTTAGTGAATGAACTACAAAGAGAACATAAGTACAAGATCTTGAAGAAAAATGACATTGCCTGGCCCTTGATAAAACTCACTTTTTAAAATATTCTTAAACCCCAATGTTCACCTCAGTCAGTGATAAGAACTAATTTAAATTGTTTTGATCTTCACTATTTTGTAGAAATTTCTACTTTATTGATAAGCTGTATGTGCCTGAAAAAGCAACCCTTTAAGAATCAACTTTCTAAGGACATGCACTTAATTCAGCTTAGCAAATACCTGTTTGTCCAGAATAACAAGTTAAGCTTTTTGAGCAGAAAATAAAGCTGAGCTTAATTATTTTATTACTGCATACTCCCTGAGGTGAGAAAATGCTAGTTTCTCTAAACTTCGTAGGCAGAGAAAACAGTCTGAGTATGTTTGCAAGGGCAGCTTGGTTGTTATGTTGGAAAATATTGTGTTTCACATGCATTTAAAAATTGCGTATTCGGTATGATTTGTATTTACCCTGCTTTTGTAATTAAAGAGACAGGAGCTTTTCTTTGGATGCGTGGGAATTCCATTAGCAGAGCGTTAGGTGTGAACGCAGCCTCCTCTTGCTTCCAGACGAGGCCCTGTTACACAGACGTGTAGGAACCTTCTCTCTCCCCAGCAGTGACATCACGTCCCTACCTGCTGCTTCTCTAGGAGCTACTGGCGGTTACTTTCTATCCCTGCCCTTACTGTAGCCTGGGACCTTTAAGGTAGAGTCTGTTTCCTTTAGAAACGTGAAACCAATCTTGAAACACTGCAACCTTTCTAAACACATAAAGTACAATACTTTCCAAAATTAACAATAAAATGGGGTGCAACACAAGTCCTCTGGCTCTTGGATGCAAGGACGCCCCCGGGTACCTGACGCTGCAGGGATGGAGCGCGGGTGCCCTCCTGGCTTCCGGCGGCTCCGCTCTGCCCCCGCACCCCCGTGCCACCTCCAGGGCCCTGGCGGGGAGGAGACCAGCCTCACGGCTCCTCCTCCTCCTCCTCCCAGAACCCCCCGCGCCCCGGGTTCTGCCCCCAAAACGCTGCGTCCTCGCGCGTCGGCCCCTGTGGACGGGCCGGGCCTCCCCTGCGTGAAGAGCCCAAGCAGCCCGAGCGTCCCCAGCTGCGGGGTCGCAGAGACTTGCCTTGTGTGGGCATTCAGGGCGCCCTCAGCGCCCGTCCCCGGGTGCGCACAGCGCGTTAGAACTCGGGACAGCAGAGCGTGGTGGGCAGGGCGGCCCTGAACGCGCAGGAAGCCGCACGCAGGAAGCCGCACACCCACCAGCTGCCCGGAAGCGACTCGGGGCCCAAGGTCGGGCGGCCCCAGGGGCGGCCCAGGCGCGCGCAGGCTCCACCTCGCCCGCGGGGGGTCCTCCCGCAGGTGCCGGGCCGGCGCCGCCGCCTCCCAGGGCTGCTGCCCAGTGGCGTCCCGCGGGTGGGAGGGTGCGCCCTGGCCGCCTGGGAGCCCCGCCGTCTCGGGCAGGGGCCTCTGTCTCCGCTGGGGTGACCTGAGTCCACCTCTTGGGCAGTTTCCTGTCTGCTGGCCTCCGGAGATCCTGCCACAAAGACCACCGGTGAGCGTGCAGGGACGGTGTGGGCTCGGTGAGGCCTCTGCGGGCTGGGGGGTCCCGGGGGGCCCGCAGGCCTGGCCGTGTCGAGGCTGAGATCGTAGAATGAGCCGTAGGCATGGTGAGGGCCGCTCGGTGGCCGTGAGCTCTGCCGGGAGACGGTATGAGGCGGCGTCAAGTTTCACGTGCACGCGCACGCACACACTGAAATTCCCTAAGGTCCACGGTCCGCTCTGCCCATCCCCATCCCCCAGGGCAGGGGGCTTCCCTGGGGTGACCTTTACGAAGTGAGAACCAACAGTGTTTCCTCTTTCCTCTTTCTGATCTGGGGTCCGCTCACTAATGAGCCACACTAGTTAGCTCTGGTCACTGAACAGAATTAACCTACAAAATAAGGGCAAATTATAATACACGTACGCACAGCGTAGAGGGCGGGATTCGAGCAAGAAAAGTCTGTGCCTGGGACACATAAGGGTGATGAATGCAAGCAAAACATCTGTTCAAGCCTATAACAGTCCTGACTCCATTCAGGAGATGAGAGGTAGATAATAGGTAGGTAGGTAGATAGGTCGGTAGGTAGGTAGATGGATGGATGGTAGATGGATAGATGATGGACAGACGGATGATGGACGGATGGACGATGGCTGTTTCCTGTACTGTTGGAAGGAGTAGAAGATGAATGAAATTCACTTCCTGCCCTCCAGAAGCGGCATTTAGGCAGGAGACACGCCCTGCTCAGACCACGCTGATGCCCCCCCGCGCCGTGTTATTTCACCCTCCACCTTTCACACCTCCCCCTCTTTTCGGTGAGTGTTCTGTCAAGCTCAGCGGTGGCCCTGGAGCTGGGGTGCGCATCGGAATCACCTAGGAGCTGGCTACTCCGCAGATGCCTGCGCCCGCCCCGGAGGCTCTGATTCACCAGGTCTTGTATGAGCGTTGAGATTTTGCGTTTCTAGTGGGTTCCCAGGTGATGCGGCTGCGGCAGGTCCAGCGACCACACCTTGTGAAACCGCTGATGTAGTCACCAGAGCAGGGCTCTCAGCCCTAGCCACTCCTCAGAGTCACCGTGGAGATTTCCAAACCCAGCCAGCCTCTCTCCCGACCAAGTGAATCGGAACCACCACTGAGGGTAAAGCCCAGGATTCGAAACCGCCCCCAGGCTTTGCAAAAGGATAACATCCAGCTCACCTGGGGAATCTTGTTAAAATGCAGATTCTGACTTGATGTGTCTGGGGTGGGGCCTGGGATTCTGCATTTCTGCCAGCATCCCAGGGGAGGCGGCTGCTGGTCCTGAGGCCACCTGAGTCCATATGCTCTTCTTTTCCCTGAGAACTTTCTATCAGTTAAGTCTGCATTTGGCCGCAAATAACAGACACCCCATGTAACAGCTCCAGTAGAGGTTTACTCTTCTCATATAACCCAAAGTCCAGAACTGGGCAGTTGCTGGGGATGATTTGCTTGCCCATTGGTGCTCCCAGAGGCATTAATGCGTTGGTGTGTCCTCGTGCTGCTCCCTCATGACCACAAGATGGCTGCTGCTGCTCCAGGTATCGCATTCACGCTCGCACGCTCATCTGTGTCGGCACGTGTGGCGTCCATGTCAGAGGCCTTCTCATGGCCTGCAGCCAGTGACCCACCCTGGCACCTGCTGAGTGCCAGAGCCACTCTGTGAGCAGATATGAAGGCACTCGCCCTGTGTGTAGCGGGTGGTTCTGTGGGTGATGGTAACCCCAGACTTAATCTCACACTCACAAGAGGCACATTCCTGATTCTGGCTGTCACCTTCATGGCCGAGCTCAAAGTCCTGCACATAGTCCTAGCCCAATAAATACGTGTTGGTGCACTGAAGTCAGCGTTATATATGCAGAAAATCCTCAGAACTTTGACGAAGTTTGGGTGAACCAGGAGGAAAGCAGATCTGCCAAAGAACTTCAATATTTTCTGCATCTCCCCTTCCCTGTGTCTCAGTAGTGATTATTGACAGGCAATGCTGAATGGCTTTTCTGCGGTCACATCTCTGTGTTCAGCTTAATGATATGGGAACTGCAGATGGAGGTGAGGATAACTTGAAAAGAAAAGGGTATTATTGGTAAATGCGCTGGAAGCCTTGCAAATGTGAGAGGATAAATTGAAATTTTACAGGACTAATGAGTTTTTGAAAACTGTTAGCCAGGCTTGTCCAAACTGTTCTCTCCCTATTTAGATTTTCTAAATTAGAAACTCAGAAATTTTGTAGCTGTTTTAGTCCTGGAATAAATAAACAGCCAAAGTAGATGGTGTGTTTCCATTTATTAAGGTTACATTGTCTCTTGCGTCCATTATAACCTATGTATTATTTTTATTGCAGTTGATGTTGTGTTCAGAGCACTTGCTTTATTGAGTCCAAATGCAGGTACTTTGTAACCGTCACTGGGCTCAGCTGTCAAAAAGAAGTGAATTCTAGGTGCCTTCCCATTGAATTTTTAAAAATATACTGTGAGGTCCTGGAACATTTTCATATAAGCCTAAAATTAAATTTTGAGGTAAATGCACCATAGTTCTGAAATTGTTGGTTCAAAAAGTTTATAACCCAGTGGTTAAAACCTTGAATTTGATTCTTGGGCTTAAGTCTTAGTGTCAAATTTGAATTTACATTCATCACTGAAAACTGTTATGGACCTAAAAAGAGTCACATTTATATATTTGAATCCAAGTCTTGCTGTAAGGGGTGAGCCTTTCATACTCTTTGAACTGCACAGGTAACCTTTATTTTTATTACAGTTATCAACTATTTCATCTGATACCACTGTCAATTGGCTTAAATACAGTTTGCCTCAATGTTCTTAATTTGCTGCCCTGGGAAATTATCCCCTTTCATCAGTTGAGAGATTGTATTTTACTTTGCATTTATGTACTTCTATTATGTGACATGTAGTTGAATGTGAGGAAAATGCTAAACATCCTTAAATATCATTTTCTTCCTAAGCAGATCATCTGAGATTATTTTGTCTTTTGAAAAAAGAAGTTATCTGTGAAATATTTTATCTCTGTTGCCTAGAAGTGTCTCAAATGTAATACAGATAAATCAAAAACTAAGTTGTTCACAGTTATCATAGTGACAATAATTTGAGAAATAATTATAAATTCTAAGTTGTGTGGGTTTTTTTATTTGTTGCCCATGTCAAAAATATAACAGAGGCATTTTGTTCTCATGAGTCTTTCAGAATTTAAGTTTAATGCATTCTGTCATTTCATATTGACTCGAATGCTAGAATAGTGGATTCTGACATTTTTACCCATCATCTTCAGGAGAAGCACTTTGTACAGACGTTCCTCCTTTTCAAACTGAAACCGCATATGCATTCCGTTACCTTTGTGTTAAAAGAGATTTAAGAGTTTCTGCCTGAGCGCTAGTCTTCCAAGTGCAAGTCTTAACCCATTTGTGGGTCATGAGATCAATTTAGTGGCCCTAAACCAGCATTTTTTTAAATGAAAGAAAATAATAGGAAGTGTTAGACTGCATGGCAAGCAAGTTGAAATGGTGAGTCCCTATTTATATCCATATATGTGTGTAGACAGGCTTGCCATGTGAAATGGTCATGATCAAAACATTTAAAAATCATTGCCGTATGGATACATCTTTTCCTTTTTCTCTGTTCCTTTCCTCCCTTCCTCCCTCCCTCCCTCCCTTCCTTCCTTTCTTTCTTTCATCATTGTTCACTTAATAAGGATTAAAGTCTAAGGCTATAAAATCTGAAGTCTGTCAAGTTTCACATTCAGGCTCCATCATTTACTCTCTATGTAATTGCAGGCAAGTTACATACCTTTATGCCTGTTTCCTCAACTGTAAAATGGGCATAAAAATAGCACCTGTTTCATAGGCTCATTATAAAGTTATGTGAGTTCATACACATCTTTGTAAAGAGCTTAGACTAGTGCTTGGCATATGGTGAGTACCACATAAGCATTAGCTAGAACTATTGCCAACTCTTGAGTGCAGTGTTTTGCTCCAATATTCACAAAGTAGCTTTTTTCATTGTTACTATTTTTCCATATGCTACATCCTTGTATATTATTCTTTCAACATTTCTAGATGATGATATGTATCCCTTTATACTAGAATTTTTTATATTACTTAAATTTTTTGCATTTCCTGAGATAGGAACTTTATTAGATATATTAAAATGAGTAATTCCTATTTGAATTTAAATATATTGAAATAAATGTAATGAGGTTTTCAATTATGGGAATCAGTCACTGAATGCATGCATTACTGGCATAATGGTGAAGGATTTTAATGACATTGGTTTTGGATTATGAATATACATGGGAAAGGTCATTAGCTACTTGGTAACAAAATGATGAAATGCAACAATTTTTAAGGCAAGATACACTTAAGAATAAAAACTAGGATCTTTTCTTGAAGTTTTTGGAAGATTATTTGTAATTCATACAGGAAATTAAGAAGAGTGGGTCTAGCTATACCAAAGAAATGGAAAGGCAAGATAGAACTGTCCAACCAGAGCTGGTACAAGATTCAGAAATAAATCACAGATTTTAAGAAAGCTAAAATAAAAGAGAGGATTTTTACTTATAGTAGTTCTGTCCTTGTCCTGCAAAAATGTTTAAACTTTCAGTAGATAAAAACCATCAGAATCTTAATTCTATAGCTTTACCCAAAGCAGATCCTGGGAAGACTGTATTTGGTACTAATAGGCAAGGATTCCATCCTGATAAGTGACTCCTCTGACTTCTGAAATTACGCCTTTCTAGACATGAAAAAAGGAAGGTAGCATAACCTGGTGACCAAAGAATTATAAAAAGAAAACTCAGAAGGAGATATAAAATTGATTAATGACCTTAACTATACAAAGCTTAGCCCTGAACCAAACAATTGTCTTTGCAAATACATACTTTTTATTTTCCTGACAATCTAAGAGAAACGTTAACTTTTTGTGAATTATGAAAGAATGTGTGTGCTCACTGCTATACAAGTGGAATTTTCCACCCAAAGCTTTCTTTCCTTTGGTGCCGTAAATCTAACCCAACGGTGGAAAAGTAGCCTAAAAAGCAATCCAATATCTTCAGCAGATCAGCACAATCAGTTGTTGAGAAAAACATATTGTGAGTTTTGTTGAGAAAAATATATTGTGATTGCATCATTGAAGCATTTAGACATGTTCTGGACTATAGAAATAACAACAGAACCAAAATCCTCTTCACACAGGTAAAGTTTGTTTTAAATTCTGAAGTAAACTGAAGTGGTCCCAACAGCAAAGATGAATCTTGCCAGCCTGTGGGACCCGCTGCAGGAATATGAAACTGCACCAAGGAAGAAGTGTTTAGACAAAAAGGAATGCATTTCCAAGGTAGCCACACAGAAGGGTCTTTATATTGGAAGTAAAGATTCAAAGAAGCACCAGGACAGAGTTTGCCAAACCCTGCATTATCTGGAAAGCTCCCTCCTGGGATGGATGTGAGCGACAGGTACCATCTCAGGGGTATTCTGCTCAGAGATCTCTTTAGAAAGGGAATGTCACTGATATGATTTGGATCCCCCTCCAAACCAAGCATGCTATGTCAGAGGGTACATCATAATTCCCCAGTTTCTACTTTTCAAATTGTTCCAAGCCATCAGATCTTTGGTCATTCAAGAAACAACTACAGGGCTTCCCTGGTGGCGCAGTGGTTAAGAATCCGCCTGCCAATGCAGGGGACAAGGGTTCAAGCCCTGGTCTGGGAAGTTCCCACATGCCACGGAGCAACGAAGCCCATGCGCCACAACTACTGAGCCTGCGCTCTGGAGCCCGCCTGCCACAACTACTGAAGCCCGTGCGCCTAGAGCCCGTGCTCCTCAACAAGAGAAGCCACCATGATGAGAAGCCCGCACACCGCAACGAAGAGTAGCCCCCGCTCGCCGCAACTAGAGAAAGCACGCACGCAGCAAGGAAGACCCAACGCAGCCAAAACTAAATAAATAAAATAAATAAATAAAATGAAATTTAAAAAAAAGAAACAACTGCATCTCATCATCTGCTGGTCTCAAGGTTAAAGATCTGTGCCTTCCGAGCGGTTGCTGGCACCGCTTTCAGTGCCAAGGCTGCTTTGAGAAGAGCTTTGTCTTGGTACCGACTCCTCCTCCTTATACCCGGATTTCAGTCTAAACCGTAGCTGGGTTGCTGCGGTCCACAGTCAGAGCCTAGATGACTTTGTATTAGATATTCCTTAAGTTCAAGGGCAAAATCAACAGAATGGTATTTTCCCAAAGCAATCCTTGACCAACTTTGAATTTCAGTGTTGGACCATTTAATTTTTCGTTTGTTTTGACCAATAGTCACAATCTCCAGGTGAAACACCCTCCAGCTTAAGTTCTTGCTCTGCTTGCTCCCCCAGGTAATTCACATCTAGAAAGAAGGTGTTGATCAAGTAGAGAAGGAAGCACAGGCAAGGGCATGGGCCTGGGAATCGAATTATTTAGGGAAACCCTTGGGGAAGTTAAGCTGCATTCCTGCGCTGCAGGACTTGTCAGAGCCTTAGATGAGCTAAGGATCCTCGTGCATCTCCTGGAGAGGAGTGTAGTCTGTGTGGTTCGCAGGTGTGGTGGACCACAGAACCGAGTTTAGGAAACCCTGCACTCCACACCACGGCTCTGGCAACAACCGCCACGTCCTAATGTGGACGCCCATCCCCCAAACTCACCAGCCGAAATACTCCAGACACTTGCAATGGGTCGAATCCGCCCCAGTACTGCCAGTTCTTTTCCTCTCATCACCTCATTCGTGCTGCGTTCGCAGGCCCTGGTCTCTAGGCCAGGCTGCAGTCCCACCACCCCGGATGGGATCCTAGGGCTGGAAAACAAAGGACCACAAAACTGGCTAAAAATGACAGAAACTCATTCTCTCACACAGCAGTAAGGCGTTGCAGGGCCAGGCTCTCAGGGGGATCCTTTGTCTCCCCCAGGCTCTGGTGGCTGGCCTGTTCCTGTCCCTGCCTGCTGTGTAGACGTGTGTGTCAAGGGCACTGTGTTGCAGGGCACCGTGGCCCAGTCACTGGTGTGTCTGTGGCTCGGGTGGCTCTACTTCCTACTTGCTACTGCACGAGTCTGGGCGGGCACGAGTCTCCCATCCACGGAAGCCCTGCGGCCGAGCTCCCAGCTCTCTGGGCCGGAGTCTGGGAGCTGCCCGGGCCTCACGGTGTGACCTGCGGTCTGAGGCCACCTCTGAGGGTCACCCGCGTGGGGGCATCTGGCCTGGCACCGCTCATCCCAACGTCTGTCCTGTTAGCAGCCACGTTAACATCAAAGCATTCACCTCGACCTTGGTTCTCTGGTTTGATTTCCATGCTTGTGGTCACCAACAGCAGAGAAATCTGCCCGACCCAAGTGGGCTTGGAAGGGCTGGGCTTCCAGGCTGGAAGGCGGGCGACCCTCAGCACCGGGGCATCCCCAGAAACCAGAGCGCGGGGCCCCCGAGTCAGCAGGCGTCTGTCTGGTGACAAGGGCCCCTGGAAACAGCAGAGCCACCTGCCCTGGTCGGAAGGTCAGAGGGACGCGTGTTGTGTGAGTTCCCAGGCGGAGCCAGGCCAGAGGGAACTGCCCGGGGACACACCCGGCCCGCACACAACCCCGCCTCATCCCACTGTCCTGTGGCCGCTCAGCAACGTCCCCTCAGCCTGAGCTGCGTCCTGCGTGTCCCCCTTTCACTTCGCACGCACGTTCCCTCTGCGTCTCCCGGGAGCTCGTCTCTGGAGGACAGAGAGGATGAGGGCGGCCACCTGCTGTGCTCTCAGCTGCAGACTCCCTGCCTTTGGGCAGCCGCCGACCTTGCTGAATCAGGTTTCCCATCTGGACAAAGAGGCAAGAGCACTGAGGTTGTACACATCGTAAACAACATCAGGGTGTTCTGTAGGTTAAATACATGATGTTTGTGCCTAGAACTTGGTAGGTCCTGTCACCAGCTCTGACGCGTCCAGGCGTCCACATGCCCACAAGCCCACACGCTGCCCAGACAGGCTCCGGGGTTCAGGGCGCTGGTGGGAGACACACTCCCAGGTCAGAGGTGGACAACAGTTCATCATCTGCACCAATGGCCAGAGGCCCAGCCTTTGGCCCCAGTTCTCCAAGCCCCGTCCCCACAGGCGACACCTGCACACACGGGAGAGGGACCCTGAGCCAGGGCACCCGAGTCTCTTAGGACGGCCAGGGAGCGGCCTGCCCCTTCCCCGGGGTGGACACCCTTCACGCCCAGGCTGCAGACGTTCTGGAAAAGCTGGGCACCCAGCACTCCACCCACAGGATGGGTGGAAACAGGAGAAATCCACTGAGAACTGTCTCCCAACACTAACTCAGCCTGGTCCATGGATGGCTTCATCTCAGGGAGAGACGCGAGCCACTGCTAAAAATGGGTATTTGCACAGCATTTCCAACACTATCAGATAGTTTATAGGTATCCAGAGTCTGACTCTTACTAGATAGAGAGGTGTTGGCCTTATGCCTAAAAATCTGAATAAATGCCCAGATGTATGACACCTCTTCCCTAGTACATGAACCAAATATGGTCTTCAGACCCATTTTCTCCTTTTGATTTTCTGTCATGAAACGTAACGTAGAAAATAAAACAAAACAAAAGCAATGCAGTCACCTTAATCTTGTGGCTAGATTGGCTAAAACTGATATAATGACGACATTAAGAGTATTTCTCACAATTGTCATTGCCTAATTCACCTTCCCAGAATGACATTGATGGAAAATTCCTTTCAAATGGATGACTTTTTATGCTGAATCCACTTGGTTGTAAGAAACAGAAATGAAATTCGACAGCTGGATGAAGCAGGGAAGCATTTCCAACAGTGTCACTGTGTAGAAAATGTTTCTCCCTGTTGCTGTCATTCCCATTATTAAGAAAAATTTCTGCCCAAAGATGCCTTTCTTTGGGAGTTATGCTGACTGAATAAATCATAAGAAAAACCAGCTTGACTTGCTGCCGCATCCAGAGTGCCCACGGGCTTGCGGCCCCTCGGCGCTGCCAGGGCTTGAGCCCAGGGAGGCGTCCGGTCCGGCTGCCCCAGCGCCGCTTCCTGCTGCCCAGAGGGAGCCCCAGCCCAGCCTCGGGAGCTGCCCTGAAGGCAGAGGCACAGGCAAAGGTGGCACGATTGCTTCAAGGTTGCATTCAACCTGTGGTTACTTCTAATCACCCACCTAGCACAGTCCCACCAAATTAAATCACTGAGTGGTTATTAATTATGTTTTTGAATTTTATGTTATTTATTTATTTATACAGCAGGTTCTTATTGGTTATCTATCTTATACATATTAGTGTATCTATGTCCATCCCAATCTCCCAATTCATCCCACCACTAGCCACCCCCCACCCCGCCACTTTCCCCCCTTGGTGTCCGTACGTTTGTTCTCTACATCTGTGTCTGTATTTCTGCCCTGCAAACCAGTTCATCTGTACCATTTTTCTAGGTTCCACATATATGCGTTAATACACGGTATTTGTTTTTCTCTTTCTGACTTACTTCACTCTGTATGACAGTCTCTAGATCCATCCACGTCTCTACAGATGACCCAATTTCGTTCCTTTTTATGGCTGAGTAATATTCCATTGTATGTATGTAACTAAGTGGTTATTAATTATTAAATAATAATAATTGTAATAATAATTATCTGGTTTTGCTGTTAGACACAAGTTTCTATGATTAAACTTTCTGATTTTAAGCCAACTTCTGAACGAGGCTCTGTGAACCCCAGCATGCTGGGCGCACGGGAAAGGCAGTCCAGCCCCAGCCCTCAGTGCTCCCTAGTGTCTGCCCACACCAGTCACACCTGCATCCTCAGCAAGGAGGCCGGCCACGGGGGGGCCAGGGAGCAACAGGATTTGAACACAGATTTGCACATCATCCTGTTGTAAGACAGGAACAGAGGAGGATTCTCTGTTACAAAGAAACTGCGTGGAAGACACCTGTCTCTAATGAGCATAATGAAGGGATGAAGCCAGACAGTCCTTTGCTGGGCATTCTGGGGACACTGAGAAGTCTCTAACTCCCTGAGCCCACCGCCTGAGGAATGATGAAATAAGCACAAACAGTAACGCACTGTGAATCCTGGCATTTTCCTATTTTGCTGCCTCATGGTCTAGTCTGCCTTCTCTAATCGAACCCCCATCAGTAGATGCTTACTTGAAGACATAGACATGATCTTAAGATGCTGGTACTCCGAATCCTGGAACAAAGGAAAAGGCTCTAACCTGCCTGATGACTAAGTGTAATGTGGGGTCTGGAGCAGGAAAAGGACCTCAGAGGAAAACTAATAAATAAAGCATGCACTTCAGTTCATATCAATGTATCAGTATTGGCTCATTAATTGCAACAAGTGTGTCAAACCAATACAGAGTGTTACTAATAAAGGAAACTGGATGTGGGATGTATGGGGATTGCTTGTACTATCTTTGCAATTTTTCTATAAATCTAAAACTGTTCTAAAATAAACCTTTATCTAAAAATAAACCAATTAAAAGAATGGACTGAACTGAGTCATGTCCGACGTTATGGGTCGTGACAAAAGCTGTTGAATCTCTCAGAAATACGGAAACGATGCATACACGTAAGACTATGGATATTTGTTGGCGGAGGCGTTGCATAACCTCAGGTCACACACCCTTTCCTGCCTGAACAGGAAACAGGAGGCAGTAGGTGGGCCTCGGGACACCAGACAGCAGCGAGATATAAGCAGAGCTGGGACGTGCTCTGCGTCCCGTTTCCACGACCTGTCTGAGTGGCTTTCATAGAATTCTGTCATAGGGGATGGCACCCAAGTGTGTCCACACAGGGCCCATGAACCAGCCCGTTCAGCTAGAAAACCATCCAAGCTGGTTGCTCGAAACCTCTGGTTAAAAACCATCAGCTGCGGGCTTCCCTGGTGGCGCAGTGGTTGAGAATCTGCCTGCCAGTGCAGGGGACACGGGTTCGAGCCCTGGTCTGGGAAGATCCCACATGCTGCTGAGCAACTAGGCCCGTGAGCCACAATTACTGAGCCTGCGCGTCTGGAGCCTGTGCTCCGCAACAAGAGAGGCCGCGATGGTGAGAGGCCTGCGCACCGCGATGAAGAGTGGTCCCCACTTGCCGCAACTAGAGAAAGCCCTTGCACAGAAACGAAGACTCAACACAGTCATAAATAAATAAATAAATAAATAAATAAATAAATAAATAAAAGAACGTGAATTTCTTTAAAAAAAAAAACAAAAAAAAAAACCATTAGCTGCTTCCATGTCACCTGTGGTTAATTTCTACAACTGACCTTGCGTTGGAGGAGGCTACCTGCAACGTCTCTATTGGATGACAAGTACATTAAAATTTCAAAAAGAGTGGCCTTTAATCCAGTCTCCTGGGAATGTTTTCAGAGTCTTCGGGAACCAGTTGAATAGGATTGACTGTCTAAGGCATATTATCCTCCTGCTGCTATTTTTAATGGTGCTTTAAATATATATTTACATCAAAAAATTTTCTTTTTAGATAAACTCATTCCTGTTTTTAGAAAACATGGACGTGATATATTAGTCCACTCACTTCTCATGACCTGCAAGTGTATCTAATAAAACTACAGATGGAAATTACAACAAACACCCATAATCATGTGACTATATAGGAATAATTTTAAATATCTGTATGTGTGCATCCTGATGTTTTAAATATACATATTGATACATACATTATAGTCATAAGAGTAGAAGATACCACTTCGTAAAACTCCATAAGCAGAGTGCATGACATAAAATCGCACTGGTTCCAAACGCACAGACCGTGAACCACTTGCAAAGGAAACGCCACGGGGCCGAGCTGTACCCTGTGTCTGCACGGCAGCTCATTATCTTTTCTCACAATTTAATCCTCTCTATAAACAGACACGTCCCTGACTGTGACAAAGACGTTGTTGTAACGGCAAATACCACAACCTTGGGATATTTAAGCACCTGTTGACCATCAAAAGACTGATATTTACCCACGTCGTCCAAAGAAAGCCGCTCTGTGTTCAAAAACAAAGGTCGACATGAGTGCTGCCACCTTGTCTAACTCTGAATGAAAGGGTCGTCGAGAGACGTTACAGGAAACCAGGGCACGAGTGGTCCACTCACCCCAGCACCGCGAGGTGTGGTCACTTCCCAGGAGCACGACGCCGCTTCCTGCCGCGCCCGCCGGAAAGTTCCTGACGCCCTGGATGGCATTTCCATTTTACACGAACTCCCTGCGGCATATTAAGATCTTTGTAAACGGAGGGAGGAAAATAACTTCAGAGAGAGAAGTCACCAACCTGTGGAGTGTCCCCAGGTGGTGTCACTGTGCAGTCAGAGTAACACACATGCCCCCCCCCCCGCCAGGGATGGGCGTGACTGTTCCTCACGGTAGGAGGTCCGCTGTCCCCTCACCAGCTTGGGCTCCACCTTCACAACTGGACTCAAGCTTAGTATGCCATCCCGTCCCCGTCTGGCACAGGCAACCCTGATTCACATCAGGCTCAGACACAGCCCTGGAAAAAGGCGTCAGAGTCATGGGTCTGGGGCCCTCCCCTCACCAAGACTTCCTAAGGAGGGCTGGAGGGCTGCCTTCGTCATCTCTTGAGCCAGAGCTCTGAGCAGGAGTGCGCCAGGGGCTTGGGCCACCCCAGATCAACAGGATCTGAGTAAAAAAGGAGCACTTGCCAATAGCACCATGACAGGCCCCTGCCTTCTCGTCCAGCTACATAACTGCCCTCCTGTAAAGAGATTCTAGAACTGCCCACCTGTGAGGACAATTCAGCTATACTCAGTTGTTCTGACCTGTCCCCCCAAAGATCCCCAGTTGGTACCTGGGGGGTCTGTGTGTGGAACCATCATCTTAAATATGGTTCCAGGCAATCTGGCAAAGGTGAACCGTTCTTTGAAAACCTGAGACCCAGAGCCATCTAAAGAGGGATTCTGGAGTCAAGAACACCGGGTAGTAACAGCTTGGATCTAAATCGTCAAGACGCTCCGCATAAGGAAGCTGCTGGCCCAGGCTCTGATGGGGATTCCAGGCTAAGACACACCATTAAGCCGGCAAGTAGATACAGGCACCAAAACAACCAGAGAATCTAGAAAAACCTCATGTCCTGATGTCTCCAAAAATTACCTTTAGGATGTGGTCCTTGAATATGAGTTTGGATTTAATCTAAACCTAAATATCATTCAGTAGTTTACTAACAAGAAGCTTGAACAAGCTTAAAATTACAAAAGATATAAAGGACCATTAGCTTAGGAATATTCTCTCTGTGGCCAAGGACAGAAACAAACGAACGATGTGGGAAGCACATGTACCGGGATGAAGCCAGGGAAGCACACTGAGACGTCAGTGAGAGGGGGTCTGGACAGGAAGCTCAGTCTATAGGGTCAGTGTTTCTACGGATTTCTCCCTTAACAGCTCCTGGGGTTATTGGTGCGTCAAATTATCCAGCCCAACTTTCGTGTGTTCCCGGAAAAGTCCTGCTAAGGATTAACCGGCTGCCTGCCTCTCTCTTGGTACAGAATGTTGGGTTCCAGAATTGTCTCTATGAAAAATAAAATACTTAAGGTCTCAAGAGCTGCTTTTAATTAAGTCGCCAAGTTTCCCATTGGGGGTTATCTGCAAATTATGCTGCTTTCTTTTTTTGTGTAAAATGAGCATTGTTCAGTGGGAAATGCCGTGAAACCCGGGTCTGTGTCCCAGCCTGCCTGGAAGGGTGTGGACGAGTGAATCACACTGACACGCTCACAGACCGCCAGAGGAAGGGGGTCTGCTGTGACGGGGTGACAGTTATGGACACATGTCCCCATAGGTGCAAAGTGCAGGCCCCTCCCAATGCAGGTCGGGAAATCTGAAATGCTCTGAAAACCAGGAGTGGTTCTATTATTTAATGGATGGTGAACCTGACCTGAACTAAAGTGAAGTCACTTACAGGAGGTGTGTGTGTGTGTGTGTGTGTGTGTGTGTTGTACACATGCGTACGTGGCTCTGCATATTCCCTGGTTGTGCATGTTCATGTCTCACTGCAGACGTGTATGACTGACAGGCTGTAGAACTCTTACCTCCCTAGATGCCACTGGAGGTGTAGGTAGTGCATGTGTTACTTTTCGCAAATCCAAAAAATCCTGATTCCAAAGTGAAAGATCTCAGTAAATGGAGGGACGTTCCATGTTAGTGGACTGTAATGGATGCCCATTTCCCTCAAAATTGATCTGCAGATTCAGGACAATCCCAATCAAAATCCAGCACTATTTTGTAGAAGTTGGTGAACAGATTCTAAAATGGAGACGAGAGAGGGACTTCCCTGGTGGCGCAGTGGTTAAGAATATGCCTGCCAATGCACGGGACACGGGTTCGAGCCCTGGTCCGGGAAGATCCTACATGCCGTGGAGCAACTAAGCCCGTGCGTCACAACTACTGAAGCCCGTGTGCCTAGAGCCCGTGCTCTGCAACAAGAGAAGCCACCGCAATGAGAAGCCCGCACACCACAACGAAGAGTAGCCCCGGCTCACTGCAACTAGAGAAAGCCCGCATGCAGCAACAAAGACCGAAGGCAGCCAAAAATAAATAAAAAGTTTAAAAAATAAAATTGAGACGAGAGAGTAAAGGGCCAAGAACAGCCAAGACGACCTTGAAGAACAAAGTTTGGAGACCTGTTACTGGATTTCAAGACATGTTACAAAGCTTGGCTGACCACACAGTGTGGTCTCAGACAGTAGAACAGAAAGTCCAGACACGTCCAGGTAAGTGTAGGTGGACGCTCGCTGTATGACAGAGTGGCAGTGCGGAACAGCAGGAAGGATGTCCTTTTTAGTAAAGACCGGGGGGTCATGTGTACACCCATATGAAACTTGACCTCTGCAACCCCACACCAAACCAAACCAAACCAAACAAAACAATTCCAGGTGAATTATAGACCTAAACGTGAAAAGTAAAATAATAAAGCTTCTAGAAAATTACATAAGATAAAATATCTTTATGGCCTAAGAGATTTTTCAAAACAGAACATAAAAATGACTTTAAAAATTGGTCAAAATCAAGAATTTGCATGAATCAGAAGATGAAAGAGACAAAAACGTCAAGCTACAGGTGAGAGGACATTAGAACACATAATTGCACTTGTGTTTCTGGGAGGAGGAGTAGACATGCTTTTCCTTTTCCCTCTTGCAAAGGACAACAAAAACCATGGACGTTACACGTAAAGCAAACAGGGGAGACTGAAAGGGCGAAGAAGGTAGAGGGGCTGGGGCCTCAGCTTGGAGAGGCAGCGAGGTGCTGGCTGCCTTAGGTTTCCCCAGACTCAGGGCTAAATTGTCCACCACCCAGAAACACCAACGGGCAGAGACTAAAAGTCCCCCAAGGAGCTGTTCCCTCCAGACGAGGACCAGGAAGGGGCACCTGGCAGGACAACGTTTAGACCCCCGTACTCCAGCCCCCCAACCATGCCAGCAAAGGGCAAGTGGGGACCCGGATGCCCACAGTCTCGAGGCTGTCACAGCACCCCAGGGTGGCCTCAGAGCATGCGCAGTGGGGGTCCTTCCCAGCCAGAAACGAGCACCCTCACAGGGTCAGGGCCTGGCGCCCACCCACCTGCAGCGCCCGCGAGGCGCCAGACTGTTACGGACCCTCCCACGTGTCAGCGGTGACCACGGGAGCTGGATTCCCCACGGCTGCCCCGGCGGATGTTAGGGGCAGAGGTAAGGGCTCTACTCTCCGACTGAGCCGGTGAAAGGCTGCCGTGGGCTGCGGTGGTTACCTGCGTATGAAGTGATACCCAGAACGATCACTGGAAAAGCTGCACAAGGAAACGCCCTCAAAACACCACGGGGAGAGGGCAGTCCTTCCTTGATAGTGTCCTTTGTAGCACAGAAGTTTTTAATTTTGATATAATCCAGCTTTTCTATCAAAATCATACCTCTTGACTCTCTCTCGTGTTCTTTCTTTCTGACCCTGCAGGTCCATCACCTGCTAGTAAGGACCCCTGAAGAAGCAAACCGGGACTTAGAACAATTGAGAAAGATGAGCTGCATGGCCAGGAGTTTCTCTGGTCCCGACGCTGACCTCCACGTCGGGGAGCGGGGTCCCGGGTGGGCTGTGGGAGAGAAGGGGGTCCCCGAGCGCCCCTCTTCTGACGGTGCTGGTCTGGGAGCAAACGCGAGGAGCAAATGCAGATACATAGATGTTGCCAGCCAGCCCCTTGCCGGGCCACTAGGGTCTTGGGCAAAAGCTTGTCATTTCAGTGACAGTTGATCAGTGCCCCCCTCACTTCACACCTCCACTTAGTTATTAAAAACTTATTTTAAGGAGCTACAAAATGAGCTGCATAAGAGGGTGAGTTCCTCTGCTACTCACACGGAAGCCTCTAGGGACTTAAGGACACGGAAGTAATCCTCGCTTCACTGACCCCAGATTCCCCTGTGAATCGGCAGATGCCTGAGTCGCCAGGATGCTGACGCACGCACCTTTTATATTTCTGAACGGTTGTCACTGACATCCTAGCACAAGGCCAACACTCGTATTTTCATCAGGTCAACGTGAGCAAGGTTACCAGACCCTGGTCTCATCGTTACTTGATTATTAACCGTCACACATTTAATTCTGTGGAGGGAACCACGTGAAACAGGATGAGTGGACAGAGGACAAATCCGTGTTTCCACGTGGTCCAAATTCCATCTTGGCCACAGGTTTGACAAAGGCCCACATTTCTGTCTCAGGCAAACACCGTTTTCTGTGAACCTGTATCTCCGCTCTGTCCCGAAACACTTGGTGGGTGAGGGTCTGTGCCCCCGCCCCCCGCGTCCCCTTCCTCCACCGGAGAGGACCCTCTTCCTCCTCACTCTGTGGTCTCTTTACAGTAAGTACATTTCCTCCAAGGGTTCCTGCATTTTCCATTTTATTCTTAACAATGAAATTTAGAAGAAAAATCTCTCTGCAATGAAATTTCTCTTTTAAAAGTTTTTTTCCTTCCAATTTCTCTGTTATTCCGGTTCATTGTAGAAAACATGGCAAATATAAGTAAATATATTTGAAATGTGAAATCCACCGCAAACCCCACTACTGCTGATGTGTTTTGCTAACATTTTCGTGTATCTCTTCCCAGTCTTTCTCGACGTACATATATTCCATCTATGCATACAGACAGCAGCAGCTGCAGAGCACAGGGAGATCAGCTCGGTGCTTTGTGACCACCTAGAGGGGTGGGATAGGGAGGGTGGGAGGGAGACGCTAGAGGGAGGGGATATGGGGATATATGTATATGTATAGCTGATTCACTTTGTTATACAGCAGAAACTAACACACCAGTGTAAAGCAATTATACTCCAATAAGGATGTTAAAAAAAAGAAAAAGACAGCAAGGTATCGTGGTGGCCCTGGACTTTTTTTTTTTTTTTTTTTTTTAATGAGAACATGGTGGCATACTCTCTTTTATTTATTTATTTATTTTTGGCTGTGTTGGGTCTTCGTTTCTGTGCGAGGGCTTTCTCTAGTTGCAGCGAGCGGGGGCCACTCTTCATTGTGGTGCGCGGGCCTCTCACCATCGCGGCCTCTCTTGTTACGGAGCACAGGCTCCAGACGCGCAGGCTCAGGAATTGTGGCTCACGGGTCTAGTTGCTCCGCGGCATGTGGGATCTTCCCAGACCAGGGCTCGAACCCGTGTCCCCTGCATTGGCAAGCAGACTCCCAACCACTGCGCCACCAGGGAAGCCCGGCCCTGGAGTTTTGTATCTTGCTGGATGACTCTAGTTTTGGAAACGTGGGCCACTGGCTGGCTGTACCGATGCTGATAGTTTCTGTGGGATCTTCGTGGTACAGGGGACCCTGTGGTTCTGCGATCGCCGTGAAGGTCATTGTTCGCAGGTTTCCATGACGAGGTGACTGTCCCAGGGAGACTGAGAACATGCCTGTGTGGCTCCCACGGGGCGGGCCAGAGAGTAAACAAAACAAAACAAGAGTGTGGCGGTCTGCTAGGTTTCCTCGAATATCCTAGTGTTCCTACTCTTTAAGGACGAAATACTGGAGCTCAGATATCGAAAAGGAAACTGCATCTATGTCCATAGGTGGTTTTTTTTCAACCTTTCAACCATAAATATATTTAATGATGATAGTTGTTCTGGCCACAGGTATTTGAGTCGATACTTGCAAACACACGTTATAATGTACATGTCTTGCATTTTAATTATATGGGCAGTCGTTTCGAAACAATATGGTCTCTTGCAACAAAAGCTATTAAACCAACTTTCCCAGTAGTTTCCTGGGAGTTTTATTTTGTGTATCTAGATATTTTCACACCATCATTTCTTTTCTCTTGGGAAGGAAAGTGCTATTAACACATGATGTTATGTTTCTGTATTACGCTGAAAGATCATTTGGGTGCCAATCCGTACTCCACAATTATCCAGGTTTTGACTGAGACCAGGTGAGCATCCATAGGAGGCTGGCGGCCGACGGGGCAAAGCTCACCTGGATGGGGGTCAGAGCCTCTATTCTGGTCCATGCCACCTCTGTTTAATGGCGCTGTCATTTACACGTCTCAGTGGACAGAATCAAAGGGTGATCTGAATTTATTCCAGCCAATTTCTCCTTTTGTTTTTCTTAATTCATGAGTATTAATATTCTTTAATAAGGATTTTTTATTTTGAGACTTTTTTTTTTAGGGAGGGAGCTCTGCTTCCCTCCTTTCAGAGTGAGGAGCATTAGTGAACTCTAAGTAATGGAATGTTCTAGCAACTTTCTATAAAGAGGAGAGAGGAGAGGTTCTCCAATGACAGTGGGTGACACTGTAATTCTAGGGTCTTGGGGAAGCAGCGTCGTCCAGCGATGACGGTGCCAGTCTGATGTCCTGTCCTGCAAGCTCTCCTTGGGGCAGATACTTGGCCTACAAACATCTGAGCCAAGAAACGAAGGGCAGGTGGTGCTAAGAGAGGATTCAGAGGTGTAATCACACGTGGGTCCAGCCCCGTGCTAAGTGCTTTGTACGCATTCTCATACTTCATTCTCACACAAATCTTTTGAAGTTGGTACTATTATTATTATTCCCACCCTTCGAGTAAGGAAGTTGATACTCGGAGTTTAAAACTTGCTCAAGTTCACAAGCAGGTAAGGGGGAGAGAAGAGATTAAAACCCAGATGGCTTCTTCCCAAACATCAACTCTTGGACGATAAGCTATATTCGCTCCTAGCATTTAATAAAGGCATCACCACGCCTTAAAATACATCTGAAAATAAATTTGTCCTATTCTCTGATGGGTGTTAAGTTTCCACAGTCAAAAATTTTTGCCAAAAATTTTCAGTAGGAAGAGTGGAGAGTTATTAATAAAAAATAACAAATGTGAAAATAATAATAAACATCTGTGGAGTGCGCTTTCACAAAACAAAGTTGTTGGAAAAGTTAAAGTTTCTGGAGCTGCTTCTAGAGAGGAGAGGTCAGCGGGGGTGGGAGGGGGAGGGACGGGAGGGAGTGTTTGCAGATCAGTGAGGGACATCCACCCTCTGGCTGTTCTCCATCCTAATGGGAGCCCAAGACACTCGTTGGACGGAGGGCTCTGTTTAAACGTAAGACGTCCCTGGCATCGAGCGTGGCTGGACACTGGAACGCGTCTCTGAAGGGATCTGTGAAGTCTTTCCAGATAGGCTGTGCTCCTGCTGGCCGTCCGGCCGCGGTGTCGCCGGGCCGACCACTCCCGGGGCCTGGGCCCTGGGATGTTAATTCTGAGACCTGTTCTGATTTTCACAAGTGTATCAAGCACATCTGAAAACTCTCAGTTATAACAACTTGGTAAGTCTAGACGTCTGAAAACCCCAAAGGAAAGAGGGTTTCAGCATTTGGTTTATTCTATTTGACTATTAAAATCAGAAATACTCCACATATCATACAGGAAAACATATTATCAATAAAAACTAACCTAGGAACTTAATGGGAAAAAAGTTAGCATTCATGTAAACAATAGCAGTACAAACAGAACACAGAGAGCAGTGTTCTGCTCTATGCCGACCGTCGGTGCTGCCCACAATCAGGGGGAAGGGAGATAAACGCTTCACAACGTCCACAACAAATATTTATCAGCCACTTAGGCTGGGTGAGACTATGCTGGTCACTAGAGGAAACAGATAAGATATAGTTTCTTTCTGCACGGAATGAATAAGCCAACTGTACAAACAGCAAAATACAGATTCCACTGTGTTATGGACGAGGGAAGCCCCACAGGTGCTATGGGAGTTCAGAGGGGAAGAGCTGTCTAACTGAGAGGGTCCCCCAAGGTGCCCCGGGCAGCGCGGCTGCCGAAACAGAATCTACAGCTGGGGGTCCATCAACAGAGACGCCGGGTTCTCACAGCGCCGGGGGCTGGAAGTGCAAGATGTGGGCCCTGCAGACCCGGCGTCTGCGGAGGGGAGGACCCGCGTCTTGGCTCACAGGCGGCGTCTTCTCGCAGTGTCCTCACATGGCGGGGGGTCAAGGGAGCGCTATGGGGTCTCTTACGAGGGCACAAGTCCCATTGGGGCGGGGATTCCACCCTCATGACCCGAGCGTCTCCCAAAGGCCCCGCCTCTAACAGCATCCCCTTGGAGGTTAGGCTTCAAGGTGCGCATTTTCGGGGGACACAGACATTCTGTTCACAGCACGGGATATTATGGATGGTGCTGGCGTTTGAGGGGCAACTTGAGGCGATTTCAGCAGAGCCGGGAAGCACGAGGACCGCGGGAGGGCCAGGAGCTTTTCCGGCCTCGCCCCTCACGCTCCCCCCTGCAGCTGCTGACTCTGTCCCGGGCCTAGAACGGGGCCTGACGCAGTTCACGGGCACGATCGAGTCTGTGGATGAATTGTTCGTGATTGACGCTTATAATGTAAAACAGTTTACGTAAGGATCTCTCTGGACGGCAGGCCAGCGGCCGGCCGCTGATGGGGGCGGGGGGTGGGGGTGGGGAAGGGGGGAGAGCTGGGCGGTGGAAAGGCTGGAGGGGGGCGTGGGGAGCCCGTCTGAGGAGCGCTAGCCTCTACGTGGAAACCCAGAGACTCGGTTTTCAAGAAAGCAGTTCATGAAAAAAGCCAAAAAGTGTCTCAACTATGTACCTTTTCAATGACAATGAATGGAGTTCAAGCGCTTCTTGGATTTTTCATGATTTTAAAATATATTCTAAACATGAACAGTCAGAGCCTGACCGCAGGGTTCCGCCGGGGAGTTCAGGCATGTCTGTGCTACCGGTGTGTTTGCACGTGAAGGGTGAGCCTGGGCTGGGCGCCGGGCCTGCGCTGCCCTGTGTGCTTCAGACTGTCTTCCCACGGGGGCAGTTCCTTGGGAATTTCACCCAAACGGTGGTCTCTCTCTCTCTCTCTCCAGACTTCTTTATCTTCGATACGGCTCCACGTTTTCCCGGTCATCCTCAAAGCACCACAGACGGCATCCCTCTGGTCACCCCCCTGCCTTCTAAATACATGCAGATTAGGACAGCCTTACGGCAGTCAGAACAATCCTTTACAAACACAGCCGGGAGTACAAAGCCCCGTGTTCCAAGCCCTCCACCCCCTGCTCATCCCCGGAGCGAGGCCTGGAGTCCTCCCAGCGGCCACAGAGGCCCTGCCGGGGCCACCCCCAGCCGCCTTCCACCCTGGTCCCCTACTGCTGTCCCTTCGGCTCGCTGTCAGGCCCTGTTCTGCTCCTTCGTCTCGGAGTGTGAAGCTTGTGGCGGGGCAGAAATCAAGGCGGGGTTGAGGCGAGCAAGCAGGGTGGAGCAGAGGTGACCGCACCATCCTGCAGGCGCCAGGGATGCAAATGTCCCAAAGGGATCTGGAGTCAGGGCCGGGCGGGGTGGGCTGCAGGGAGGGTGGTATCCAGGGCCGCAAGCTCAGCTCGCCCTGGGGGCTGCCGTGCGTTCCCTTGGACAGAGGGGTCCAGCCCAAGAGGGCAGGAGGGAAAGGAGGACAAGCCTGTAGGGTTTGAAGGGGCTTGTGGGCCCAACAGGAACTCCTTCCAGACCCATCTTGAGCACAAAGGAAGGACTGAAAACCCAAGAGGCGGGCCCAACCTTTCTCTCAGGAAGACCCCCATCATGGGAGGCTGACGTGAGCACACAGGCCCCAGGTGGGCACGGCGTGGACGGCCACCACAGCTCGGCCTGTCACCGCCTGGGCCCCGGCACGGCCAGCTCGCCTGCACCCACTCGGGGTCCCCACGTGGAGCTTTGTCTCCGTCACAGCACGGCTGCGACACAACAGCAGATTCCCCAGGTCCAGCTGAGAGCATCTGCGGTCGGCCGGCTAAAGGCAGAAAGGGGGGCAGCTCGACGACGTGCTGTTTGGCACGATAAAGCAGAACGTTGCACGGCAAGCCAGCCTCTTCCTGATTCACATTAGTATCCCGGAATCGCTCACATCTGGAACAAGCAAAGGTCACGTTTTCTGTCCTGAAATATCTCAAAGCGACACAGCAGACCTTTCAGTTTTAAAAAATGAAAGCCAGTAAACATCTTTGCATTCTGCCATAGAGGAGAATGGTAATGCATCTGTGCGTTCTTGGACACAATTAATATGAACACTTAGTTTTGTCCCAAATAAACTTGCTCAGCTGTAAACAAGCAAACCGTCACAGAGATCAGACCAGATACCAAGCTCGTTGACTGGATGCTGGGGTAAATAAGGCCATCAGAGCCCTGCAGATGTCAGATGGACGAAGACTGGCTTTGCATCTTTATTGAGGTATAAATTACATACCAAAGAGCACACCCATTTAAAGTGTACAGTTCAGTGGTTTTAATATATTCACAGAGCCATGCAGGCATCACCAGGATCTAATTTTGGAAGATTTTCTTCACCTCCAAAAGAAACCCCATGCGCATTAGCAATTCTGCCCCTCACCCTACCCACACCCCCGCCCCAGGGACCACTAACCTACTTGCTGTCTCCATAGATTTGCTAATTCTGGACATTTCATGCAAATGGAATCATACAACATGTGGTCTAAGAAAGATTATTTTTTTATTGTGATTTTAATAGCTCTCTACCCATAATAAGAACTTGTTATACCGCAACTTAGATCGCTCCTCCAAACGACAAGCAATGGAAGAGAACCCAGTAAAGCTGTCAAGATGCCTGGACCTGAGGAGAGAGGAAGTTCCCATTGCTTCCTGGGCGACGCTCCCGGTCGCCTCGTCCACTGAGTGTGTTAGAACCCCAGTCGGGATTTCTGCAGTCGAGCACCGCTCACTTGCTGAGGGCTGGCCCACATCGTCTTTCAAGGTCTGCACGCGCACACGCCATATGCACACTTGAAGGTCCCGTTTTCCGCCACATGGTGACCCTGCATCTACGAAAGGGCAGCCCCACGGGGAACTTACTGCATTGGTCTCACTTCCAGGACAGTCTGTCTCTTTTACGCATGGAGTCCAAGAAATCTTAACCAATCTTGGGGGAAAAAAAATCAAGAAAATCACATGTTCTGACCAGCTTACAATTTTCCCAAGAGGTTAATTTTAATTAGCAGTCTTTATTTTGTATGTATTTTGTTATCATCTCTCTCTTCTAGACTGACTGCATCCTTCTAATATATCAACGAAGGCAACGATTACCACTGATTATTCCGTATGTTCTCTGTTCTCACAGTAGACATTCAGAGCAGAAATTCCGCACAAAGGTAGTCTGACACACAATCGATTTATCGTCCACGTGGAAAGTTATCATATTACAACAATAGTTAATTTCCTTGGTAATGTGTTTCCATGACTACTCATACCGCTATTCTGTCTCTAAATCAATCAACCCACATCTGGACTCAGCTGCATAGAAAGTATACTAACTTGTCAATCGTCCAATTTGGAAAAAGTTGTTTTTTGTTTTTTTTTTAAAGAAAACATTTTGAAGCCTGTTGAATCCAAATTGTTGTGGGCAAGTGAAACAAGAGCAGGTGGTGATGTGACAAACTGTGACATGTGTACCTGAGTGTCTCTCTCACCCTGCGGATCACGGAGACCCTCCTGCCCTGGTGTCCCATCCAGGAGGTCACATGCCCACCACCCACTCATCAGTCCTCTTCGTCAGTCCAGTTTCCCGTGGTTCCCACCTGCGGATGGCTGGGCAAAGGCAGACTCAGCCTTGACCTCCCTCATTTCCCTGCTCTAAATAACATCCTAAATAACTACACATCAGGCCACTGCTACGTTTTCCAATGATAGTTTTTGGGTGAGGGGGGCAATTTTGCTTTTTGACAAATACAGAAAGAGAATAAGAGCCCCACCTTAAAATTACTGACTTTGTACCAGGACTAGGCCAAATGCTTAAAATACATGATCCCATGAACTTCTCATGAAGCTTTGGTGGGGAAGGTGCTGACTTCCTATCAGACAGATGAGGAGCCCAGGCTCAGGAAGGTCAGTGTGCTCAGGACACAGGGGCCGAGTTGGGGGAGGAGGGGGGAGTGGGTGGGGTGAAGCCCCCCAAGTCCATGCCCTTGACCACTTCATCATTCGGCCTCCACAAGGAATGTGTGCTATTCTTGTGAGGGAAGGAAGTTGTCCTTCTTTTCAAACTTTTTTTAAGGAAAGCACTCACGAGTGCTTTTTTGGGTCTTTCTTCTAATTTTGTGCTTTTTTTCTCATTGAGTATATGGCTTTCAGAGGTGATTTGTGATACTGGTAGCACGTTTTATAAAGCTTCTTATGATTAAGTTCTAAACGCTGCCAGAGTAACACCTAGAAGTGGCTCCTGCCCTGCCCGGTCCTTGCTCTGTCCTGCAAGGGTGCAGAGCAAGTGCGCCTGCATTTGGGTCCACAGGGGCCGTTCCGGCCCACGGGATGGCGGCCAAGCGGGGCACAGGGCACCCTGAACAGGGACATAGGTCACTGGGCACCAAAGCTTCTGCTTTTATTCTAGAAAACAGTCGTAGACACGTGTCAGCAGGACCCACGTTTCTGTCCATCGTCAAGACTTCCAACCCTTTCTGTCTCAACTTACACTAAGATGCTCACAATATGAAATTTTCATGGAAACTGCCTTCAGCGTAGTAATTACAGGTCATTTATCTGATCAAAGAATGTCAACAGCAAGAACAGTGTCATTTGTGTGGTGACAAATTGTACCTGTGCTTCCAGGAAGAAGGGGACCCTGCTGGGCTCGGAGTGGAGGGAGCGGGTCTTGGGGAAGCACCCGTGCTTGATGCACGGCTCCCGGGAGCATCGCTCCATCCTTCCAGACATAGATGCAGATTATACCTAATAAAGTGATTGTCAATAATTGCTGCTTCCCCTCTCCTGCGTGTTCGGCGAGTGCAGGATGCGAGAACAGGCCCTCGTGAAGGAGGTTCGCGGTAAGTTCTGAGCTTGCAGACGCCGGATGCAGCACTGCTCATCGCCCCTGGCCTCAGACGTGTGGTGTCAGTTGTGGAATCGGAGGTGCAGCTGAGGCAGAGGTCGGCTGGGCGGGGTGAGAAAGGCAGCCTTCCAGACACCCTCAAGATCTTCACAGCAGCCCTCACACGCTGGAGTCTCGCAGAAGGGGCGGGGACGCGCTCGCCTTCCCGCGACCATGGCTGGAAAACACAGGCGGCCTTGGGTTATGAAGGCGACGTCAGGTGTCTACAGTGTGTTGGGTACAACAGCTCATAATGAAGTGGGAGGGCCGTTCATTCCACAGAGTCTGTTGAGAGCCCAGTGGTGCAGGGGCCGTGACCGAGACGCCCATGGTGTAGCTGGTGACAAGCAGGAGATGACCAGGGCGGGGCAGGGGGGTAGTGGCCGCTGCGGGGGGGATTGCCACCCACCAGCCCAGGGCCAGGCGGGGAGCCTCGTCCTAGGAAAAAGGGCCCACGTCGGGACACCAGCGGGCCGCTGGGGACGTGGACGGGGCGTGTCAGCCGTGGTGCACCCCAAGCCGCTCCCGTCACCTGGTCCTGCGGACAGCGCCCCTGCCCGGCCAGCTGCGGGAGGTGAGCCGAGACGGGCCTGGAGGAGGGGCTGGCTCGGGCATCTGGACGCCTGCACTTACCACTCCCAGGCCAGGCCCGGTCCGGCGAGCGTCCACAGTGCATCTCTTCATCGAACCTTCAGCCTGTTTTCCAGACGGGGACCCTGAACCTTGGGGACCTGACCGCCCGCCGGGGGCCGTGGGGAGGGTGTGAGGATTTAGCTTCGCAAGGTGAGCGCTTGCAGGGATCCCACGGGGCAACGCGCTGGCCTAACCCCGCTGTGCTGTGCGCGTAAAACCCGACAAGGTGGTAGGTTTTATGTTGTGTGTTTTTGGCCTCAGTAGAAACCAGACGAGCAGGACTCACCCAGCGGGGGCTTCCCACGCGGCGCACGGTGTGCGCGACGGTGGCTCAGCCTCTGTCTCCCTCCTGTCCCCTACGACTTCCTGGAACCACAGGCCGGGGGCCGGTTACTGTTTTATATAATAAAGTTTTATTAGAATCACATAGAGAGGTCATTGGCTAAATGAGCAGATATACACATCATTTGCAACAAGATTTAAAATAAAAAGGGACTCAGGTGAAAGGAAAATCAAAGCAGAGTTGGTGTCGCTCAGAGAGTGTCTAGAAAGGAACTGGGAGGTCATGGAGGGTGACTTGTGCATGTCCCAGCCGAGGGGATCTGACCTGTTGACCTGATGAAGTCATCCAGAACCCCTGCCGGAAACGGGGTGTACTTATCAGACCCCCTATCCTAAAACAACTTGTGATTCCTTAAGGCCAAATATTTCCCGAGTCAAGTCAGGGTCAGGCACAATTCTCTCCAGGCAGCTGGTAACAACCTCGTGGCTTTTTGTCTTTCACAAGCCCATGACTCTTCCTCTTCCTTGAAACACTCTCGGGGTTACCCTGAATCTGCATCTCCCGAATTGCCATTATTAACATAACTAAGCCCTCTTGTGATGTGCAGCCCAATCCGGGGCAGCAAAGGCAAAGACAAAGACCTCCCATTCCTGCTTGCCCCCCGCCACCCCCCAGCCCCGTGGACACAAGATCCCCGCGCCGCTGGCCTCGCCTCATCCGTTGACTCTGGGCCTGGAGAGGTGCCTGCTGACAACACAGGGCACAAATACCCCGAAGGAACCCTCTTCTGTCTGACACTTTCCCGGGCTCCTGGGAGATGGGGTACGTCACCAAATGCCCCAAGGTCACGCGGACAAGGTAAGGACGCCGCCCCCCGCCCTGGGAGCGTTTAGGTCCCTGCGTTTGTCAGTCAGAGGAGGTGGTCAGGGGTGAGTCGTCCTGTGCTGGACGGGGCGGGAGTTGTGAGCTTGCAGGGAGAGGAAGGTGCCCACACTCCGCCCCTGCCGCGTGTCTGATGTCTTGGTTTGTTGCTTGTTTTCTGTTTGGGGCTGGGAGTTACTAACGGTGCGGTATGATGCGGCCGGGGCAGGGGCTCCTAAGTGTCCATCGATGGTGAATGGATAAAGAAAAGATGGTCTAACTCAACCTTCAAAAAGAAGGAAAGCCTGCCATTTGCAACAATGTGGAACGGCCTCCTTGAGGGTTGGTGCTAAGTGTGATACACCAGGCGAAGGCAAACACTGCAGGGTCCTACCTAGCACCACCACCCTCGGACACGTGCCTTTATGAACACCTCCAGTTGGCCCTAAACCCAAAGGCTGAGCTGAGGTTAGAAGCCCTGGCAGCCAGGGGCAGGTAGAGCTTGGGTTTCCTTTACTTCAGTGGTGAGAGGCAGGCCATTTCTTCCTCCAAATCTCGCACAAATGGAAAGACCTGGCAATATCTACTGTAGCCCCTCTGCTATAAGGTAGAGTTACAAAATCCACTACCAGCCTTTTCTTCTCCCATTAGTCTAAGAAAAATCTGGAAGGTACATACACTTTAATCTCTTCCTCCACAGATATGTGTGTATATATAAATATACAGTAATTTCATTTTATATGATACTCTTAATGGAAGCACTATTTTTACAAAATGAGCAGACTGATTTCCATTTTTCCAAAATAAGATATTTTATACAAATCATATATATTATTCCATGTATATATTCTGTATATAAAGTGTTATATACAGAATTCTCCATACAGAATTTTCTGAACATAAAATTATAATATGGTGGTACTTGGTATTATACCCTCTCTTCTGAATTTTCAAGAGAATTTTACATCATTGAGAACATCCTATACAGTATCTTGTGGGCTTCCGCAGTTTGCAATAAATATGCTCAATATGAACAATTTCATTTTAAGAATTTTGAAGTGATTAGCTTCACCTGCCTGAAGTGGTAGAGACAAAAATGAAACTTCAACAAAAGAATAAACTTCTTCTAGAGCCACTTTTAGACTTTCCACTTCTGTCATTATTATTATTATCTGTTACTGAAGTATAGTTGATTTACAATATCGTGTTAGTTTCAGGTGTACAGCCCAGCAGTACAGTTTTATGTATATTGAGTATAGTCCCCTGTGCTATACAGTAGGTCCTTGTTGGTTACCTATTTTATATACAGTATAGTAGTATGTATATGTTAATCCCAACCTCCTAATTTATCTCTCCCCCCCCCCCTTTCCCCTTTGGTGATCATAAGTTTGTTTTCCATGTCTGTGACTCTCTTTCTGTTTTGGAAATAAATTCATTTGTATCTTTTTTTTCTTTTTTTTTAGATTCCACATATAAGCGATATCATATGATGTTTGTCTGGCTTACTTCACTTAGTATGATAATCTCTAGGTCCATCCATGTTGCTGCGAATGGCACTATTTTGTTCCTTTTTATGGCTGAGTAATATTCTATTGTGTGTGTATATATATATATATATATATATATATATATATATATATATATACACACCACATCTTTATCCATTCATCTGTCAGTGGACATTTAGGTTGCTTCCATGTCTTGGCTATTGTAAATAATGCTGTAATGAACATTGGGGTGCATATATCTTTCCAAATTATGGTCTTCTCCAGATATATGCCCAGGAGTGTGATTGCAGGATCATACGGTAGCTCTATTTTTAGTTTTTTAAGGAACCTCCATACCGTTCTCCATATTGGCTGAACAATTACATTCCCACCAACAGTATAGGAGGGTTCCCTTTTCTCCACACCCTCTTCAGCATTTGTTTTTTGTAGACTTTTTAATGACGGCCATTCTGACCCCTGTGAGGTGGTATCTCATTGTAGGTTTGATTTGCATTTCTCTAATAATTAGCAATTTTGAGCATCTTTCCATGTGACTTTTGGCCATCTGTATGTCTTCTTTGGAGAAATGTCTATTTAGATCTTCTGCCTTTTTTTTTATTGGGTTGTTCCACTTCTTATCATTATTGAGACTATGGTATTGTGCCTAGAAAGATTCTCAAGCATTAAAATGAAAGGTAGAAAGACCTTGTCAGCTACAGAGCTGTTGATACAGAACAGCCTTATTGATTCCAAATCCCAACCAACTGTAACGAGACTCCAAAGAGTAAAGCTTGTTTCCAGTTTATTTATTCTTTAGCTAACCCTTTGAAACTCTCCATGAGAAGCTATTAATTGCATTTTTTCCCATTTTGATAGAATAGTTGAAACATCTATGGTTCATTACAAAGCAGTAATTGAATGAGTAGTTTAAAGGAAACTATGAACCGTCTAAATACATTGATCTAAATGTACTTCAGCTGGATCCTAAACAGCCAGGAGTTCTTTTTCAAGTTATCGGTTTTCTAGGGTATGGCTGAAGTTTCAGGTGCCAAATAAATGCCATGTATACATGCACCCACTCACACACATGCACGCACACATGCTCACACACACATTTTTGTGGTTGACTTAAATTCTTCCTTCAGAATATGAGAAGCTAGAATAAATGACTGCACAAAAATCTATTCGTTCTAAATTATGAACTAGCTATAATTAATGTGAGAGCATTGTGTGGTGAATTGAATAAAAACCTTATTCTGTTGGAGTTACATTTTTCTCCTTTATAAGAAATCAAGGCATCATAAATCTGGAGGGCACTTAATCTTTCCCCTTTAAAATATATTTCTATTCAAGGAATGAAACATGATGTTGGAAATCTTGTGTTTTGGTCCACGTTGGGATCTTCCGAATCCAGGTATATGTTAGAGGGGGTGGGAGTGAAGATTATTTTTGTTTAACTTCCCATCTTCCATCCCCTACCTGTACAGAGAAAGAATGCATTTCTCTAGAGGGAGAGTTCCATGAGAGCAAAGCAAAGAAAGTATCAGGAAGAAATCATAAATGCTAAAATTGGCCTATAAAAGATATATTTAAAGGCGGATTTTTTACAAGATTCTTATTTTATGGAAGTTTTTTAAAAAAAACTGTGCATTATGATAGCAGTCTTTGAACTTTTTTGCTCATTGACTCCCTAGAATTTTGTAGAAGTATGTATTCCTTCACACATTTTGTACTGATAGTTCAAAGTTTTCATTATAAGTGTAAATAGTTACAACTGATGCATTTTTGGCATTTAGTAAGTATTTACATTTAAAAAACAGAACTGTGACATCACTCTTTCAAATGTATCAAATGGCATTTAAATTCCATGATTCGATATCCAGTCATCCGTTTTTAAAAATACATAAGGAAGCTCTTCTTCAATATTTGAAAATTTGTCATTTTGCTAAAGTATAATTTTCGAGAGGTAAAACAACTCTCGTGCAGATACATAATAAAGATGGGCCAAAAATTTTATTCAACTTATTAAGAGGGAAGATACAGTGAGTCAGATATTGAGATCAGCTCAAAGAGTATTGCAGGACCGAGGTATTTAGAGGCGATTTAACATAGGAATGTTAGGGTAAGACTGCTGGGTTATACACAAAACTGGCTAACAGCCTATAGGACGATAAAGTATATCCTTCAGGGTTGTCAGTTGTTGAGAGTGGTGATCTAGCTGGACACTCAAGACCCACATGCTATTGTGGCAACAGGCACTGGCCACCAGCTTCATTCACCACAGGGGGAACCTGCAGGGACCGGGTGTGCAGGGGCGCCGCCGGACGGAGGAGGGAAGGCGGGTCGGCCCCGCGCGGCGTCCAGGTTGCGCACTGCGCTAAGGAGGTGGGCCGGGCTCCGGTGCGCTGGGGTCCCAGGGGTGTGCGGCAAGGCCCTCGGTGCCCTGCACCTGGCTCTCAGGGAAGTCCCCACGGGCGGGGGCACACCGGCGGACCAACACCCGCCGCACTTCTTACTAGAAAGCGCTGAGGCTCATGCACGCTCAGCACAGTCCGGCCAGCGGCGCATGCGCGCACGCACCCCGCCCTGCGCGGTACTACGCGGCCGCCGCTCTTTCCCTCGCCGCGCGGTGACGTCACCGGTGGCCGACGCGCGGGGAGCCGGGCCTCCGAACGCCACCGCGTCCCACTCTCACCCTCGCCGCAGGTAACGTCACCGGTCCCCGACGCGCGGGGGGCGGGGCCTCGGGTGTCTCCGCCTCCCGCACCGCACCGTCGCTGACGGTGTTGTCATCGGGCCCCGACACGTGGTGACGCCATCAGGCCTCGACGCACGGTGAAGGGGCAGGGCGCGCGGGCGGAGCCTCAGCGGGGTCGGAGCTGAGAGGAGAGGGCGGGGAAAGGCGGCGAACAGAGGGGGATCCGGGAGGGGCGGGAAGGTGGCGGCCAGAACATGGCGGAACAGATCCCTCTGTGCCCGGTGCGCAGCGCGGCGGCCGCGGCGCCCAACTGCAAACGCGCGGCCTACTTCAGCGTGGCGGGGCCCGGGCCGGGGGCCGAGCGGCCCAGCAGGTAACGGCGGTGCCGCCCCACCCTTCCGCCCAGGCGCCCCTCCCCGCCCGGCCCGGTGGGGTCCGCCCAGGGCGGCCGGCTCCGGAGCCCCGCGGGTGCGCCTGAGCCGGGGAGGGCGTCCACGCTCCGGGAGGGGCCCGGGCGCAGCCACGACCCTGGTGCGCGCCGGCGCCGGGCTGAGCGCAGAGGAGGAAGAGCCTCGGGTTCGGGGGGCTGCTCCCTCAAGTAGCACGGGCACCGCAGGTCCCACGGCACCGATCACGCAGTTGTTAGTTTCCGAGACCCGTACTGTGTCACCGGAGAAATCGCGAAGATGGCAGATACAACTTCCAGTTAGTTTTAGAAATACAAACCTTGTCGGGAATCACTTCCACAAGTGTAAACAGCAAGTGAAGACATTTCAGTTTGTTTACTAAGTGCACGTTTTACTTGAACGTGTACATACAAAGTACTTTGTGTTGACAAGAATTTTTGCTCTTAAGAATGGGAAACGGAGATTCAGAAAGGTTAAATTGTTAACAGTTAGTAAGTGGTAGAATTAAACAGTGCAGACCTTTGATTTAAAATGGAAGTCTCATACCCTAGTTGGTTTTAATTCGTAACTTATTTCTTACCCAAAGGGAAGAATACTACACTTATAAATGATAGAGTGGTTAGAAAAAGAAACTCTTAGGAAGGGGCGATAATGCCTTTCAGAGTTGTTAAAATTTTATTCCTAAGCAATTGTAGAAGCAATCAGCCTTTAGTACATAGAGGGAAAAAGTACAGGTTTCAATAGCCAGTTGCTTCAGGATTCCAATTTTAGAATAGTTTTTGGTTTGGGCAATTTGAGAGGCTGTAACATGTAGTCAAAAGAGTACATATTATGCTGTTACAGAGCTGAATTGAATCTTGGTTCATTTCCGTATTAGCTAGCTGTTTGATCTTAGGTAACCGTAAGCCCTAATTTCGTCTTTTTTACAGAGGTGGGGGGCAGTATTTTTCCTCATAGAATTGTTGAGGGTTACAGGAGAAGCTAGTAAGGTGCCCATTTTTAGTGTTTGGCCCTGAAGTGGAGAAGTATCGTTTTCTTTCTTCCCTGATATTACCTGGAAGAGTAATTGCTTAGGTAATCTTCTAAGTGGTTGATTTTAGGAGATATTATTTGAAAACGTGCCACCTATTTCACAATAGGTTTCCATCAAAGTTCGCATCTGTGAGTTTTTGCCTTATATATGTTAAGGCTCAGTCATTTGGTAAATATACATTTAGGATCTCTGTGTCTTCAGGGTGGAAACTTATTTTATTGTCAGGAAATACTTCTCTTTTTGTCTCTGGCAATTTTTTTTTTACTCTGGCGTCTACTTTAGTGGACTGGTGTAGCCACACCTGCTTTTTGTGGATAAATGTTCGCATGGTGTTAGCATTCAACCTATGTAAGTTGTTGAAGTGAGTTTCTGTTGGATCATGTTTCTCCATTATTCAATCCGTCAATCTCTGTCTTTTGATTGGTATATTTAGGCCATTACATTTCAGGTAATTATTGATACATTAGAGTTTTTTATTAAGATTTTTTTTTTTTTTTGATGTGGACCATTTTTAAAGTCTTTACTGAATTTGTTACAATATTGCTTCTGTTTTATGTTTTGGTTTTTCGGCCCTGAGGCATGTCGGATCTTGGCTCCTGACCAGAGATCGAGGCCGTACCCCCTGCATTGGAAGGCAAAGTCTTAACCACTGGACCACCAAGGAAGCAAGGAAGTCCCTGATACATTAGAGTTTAAGTGTGCCACTTTATTAATCTGTTTTGTGTTTCTTCGGATTCTCATTCTTCTGTTTCTCTTCTTACTTTCCTTTTACTTGAACGCTCTTTTGATATCGCTACAGTGTTTTTTGGTGTAGGTCTTTGTATAGTTTTTGTAGTGTTTGCTCTGGGTATTACAGTATATGTGTGTGACTTACCACCGTAGTGTATTGGTATCAGTATTTTACTATGTGGAAACCTCATTTTGGTTCCTTTACCTTCCTTCTCCCCCCTGCAATTTAAATATCATGTCCTGAGTATCAGATGGTGTTATACTTTTTGTTTAAATCATCAAATATGGTTTATAAAACTTGTGATGATAAGGATAGGTTATTGTATTTACCCATATTTTTGCTCTTTTTGTTCTTCCTTCCTGATGTTCCAGGATTCTCTCTTTTTTTATTTCCTTTCTATTTCAAGACCTTCCTATAGCCCGTCTTGAGATTTCATCTTAGAATGTCTTTATTTCTCTTTTATTCCTGAAAGGTAGTTTTATTGGGTATAGAATTCCTGGTTGACACTTCTTTTCTTTGTACTTGGAAACTATTGTTCCACTTCCTTCCAGCCTTCATAGTTTCTGATTAGAAGTCCACTGTCATTCAAATTGGTGTTCCCCATAGGTAACGCATCATTTATGTCTGGCTGCTTTCACGTTTTGATGTATGTTGGTATGATTTCTTTGGGTTTAACTAGTTTGGTAGTCACTGAGCTTCTTGAGTCTGTTGTATTTTGTTTCCCCAAATTTAGGGAGTTTTTAGCCATTATTTCTTCAAGTCCTCTTTCATTTCCACCCCTTTCTCCTGTTCTTTCCGGACTCCAGTGATACAAATGCTGGATCTTTTGTTAGTTTTACGTAATTCCTTTAGGCTCTTTTCTTCCCCAGTTTCTTTTCTCTGTGTTGTTCAGGCTGTGTAAATTCTATTTACTTGTTCTCAAGTTCCCTAATTCTGTCCTCTGTCATTTTCACTCTACTGTAGATCCCATCCAGTGAAGTTTTGTTTCTACTATTGTATTTTTAAGTTTTATAATTTCTCTTTGTTTCAAGAGAATTTGAAATTGATTGTTGAAGCATATTTATGTTCGGTGCTTGAAATGCTTGGTACATAATTCCAGTATCTGAGTTAATCTTAGTTTTGGTGTCACTTGATTGTCTTTTCTAATTCACACTGTCAGTGTTTTGTATGATGAATGGTTTTTGATTGTTTCCTGGATATTTCGTCTATTATATTAGGAGAATGTGGGCCGTATTTATATCTCTTATTTTAGCAGATGATCACCCTGTTTAGATTTAGCACATAGGTCCTGGCCTGCCTTTGTTGGCTATGGTTCCAATGACAGTTTAATTCTCAGGGTTGTGATTTTTGGTGTGCTTGGTTTATGTGGTGCTACTGGAGCTCTTACTTGTCTCTGCTTATGCTGCTGAGGAAAAGAAGGGATTTCCCTAGGCCCAGTGTCTTTTGGTGAGAGGTGGTGGTGTCATCCCATGTGGATGGCGAGGCTGTGTTGGCTGGGCAGTGGCTGTGGACGTACCCTCTCCATACGTGCCCACTGACTTCCCTGGTGCGTCTTGGTAGGAGAGGAGACTCAGCACCACTGTGGCCAGGAGGCTTTCTGTGCCCAAATCCTTTTTGCTGGTGCCCCTGGCTGCTCTGGGATCTTGGGGAAGAGGAGAGGCCATGGAGAGAAGCCATTTCCTGAGCTGGCTGCTTCAGTCGTGGGGTTGCACTTGTTGGTGCTGCTGGCCGCCCCCCACCCCGCTGAGAGAGGGGTGCCTCAGGCTCATGGGGACACGGGGGCTTCCTGAGGCCTCTAACCTCTTGTTGTGGCAGGGCCCTAACTGGTGCCACCTGGATGCCCTCGTGTCCCTGGGTGGGATAGGGGAGTCTCAGGCCCGTGGGAAAGGATGCCAATTCCCATGGCTACTTGTCAATCTTATCTTGCTGGTGGTGGTGGACTCTTGTTCTGCCAGGGGAGTAATGGCCTTCCTGGGCTGCCTTTTCTTGCTAGGTTGGGAGTTAGGCAGTGCTGGGCCTGTGTCCTTCCTTTTGTCCAGTGGGGACATGTAAGACGTCCTGCCACTGTGTTCCTCCAGTTCTGCATCCCAGATCAGCCCAGCTCTCTTCCTCTCACTGCTGCCTTCTTCCTGCCTTCCAGAGCTCTCCTGTGGTTGGCTCTTGCTTTATTTCCAAGGTTTATAGTTGTACTTAGGAGAGGGGAGCAGGGAGAAATGGATTGTGGCTGGAAGTTGTGCTTCTACATTATTTTGTGAAGTTTGGCTTTGGTTGTATTTTATCATGGTAACATTTACGTATAGCTTAAAAAGTTAATTGGTGGTAAAAGGCTTATGATAAGATACTGTGGCTCTCTACCCCTCTTCTTCATTCTCCCTTATCCCAGCCTCTCATCCCACAGGCAGTTACTTTGGACTCTTCTAGCTGTTTCTTCTGGCATTTACACATCTCCATTATTTCAGTGGCGTTATTCCTGACTTTGTCAGCATCTGAAATGACTACTTCTAAAGGCTTCCTTGATCTCAACCCCAGCCAGGATAAAATGGCATGCTCCTGCCAGGCTCCTGTAGGGCTCTGTTTCCCCGCATACCACAGATTGCACTTGACTATAACTGCTTCTCTTCTCGTTAGACTTTAAATTCCATGAATAGAGTGGCAGTGATGGTCAGGTTTTACCCCTGTTACCTGGCCCCACGAGATGAGTAGGAAAACGTTCCCTTCTCTTTTACTTTCTGGCCCGGTGAGATGCATAGGGAAATGTTCCCTTCTGTTTTACTTTCTGGAAGACATTGTGTAAAGTTGGTGTTACTTCTTTAAATGTTTGCTATTTTCCAGTGAAACCATCTGGACGTGGAGATTTCTTTTTCGGGGGTTTTAATTTAAAATTCAGTTTCTTTAATAGTTATTGAGCTATTCAAATGATCTATTTCATATTTGGTGAGTTTTCATAGTTTGTGCCCCATGACCAATTGGTTTGTTTCAGGTAAGTTGCCGTATTTATGTGTGTAGAGTTGTTTGTAGTAGTCCTGTATTTCCCTTTTGATGTTGTTTCGTTCAGGTGTTGGTGGTTTGTGCCTTCACTTCTATTTGTTGGTCATTCTTGCTAGAGGTTTGATCTTTTCAAAGATCCATTTTTATTTTACTTATTTTTTGTATCATTTTCTTTTTTTCAACTTCATTAATTTCTGCTCTTTATTTTTTCCTTCCTTTGCTTACATTAGGTTTATTTTTCTCTTTTCATTTCTTAAGGTGAGAGCTTGGATTATTGATTAGAGACTTCTTTTTTCGTGTAAATGTTTAGTGCTGTAAATTTCCCTCTTGGTCCTGACTTATCTGTGTCCAACAAATTCTGGTATTTTGATTTTCTCTGAGACATCCTCTCTGACCCATGGATTATTTAGAAGTGTGTTTGGAAAATTTATCTTCCTGTTACTAATACCTCGTGTGCTTCCTTTGTGATCAAAGAACACACTTTGTGTGATTTCAATTATTCTAAATTTGGTGCAGTTTGTGACCGAGGATGTGGTCTGCATCGGTAAGAATTCCTGGGGCTCTTGAAAAGAAAGTGTATGGTGCTGTTGTTGGGTGAAATGTTCTGAAATGTGATTAGATCTCGTTAGTTAATGGTGTTGAGTTCTTCTCTCCTTGCTGGTTTACTGTCTAGTTGTTGTATGGGTTGTTGAGGGTGGATAGTTGAAGTCTCTTGAGTGTAATCATGGACTTGTATATTTCTCCTTTTAGTTTTATCAATTTTTGCTTCACATATTTTGCAGGTCTATTGTTCGGTGCATTCGCGTTTGGGATTGCTTTGTGTTCTTGATGGACTGACACTTTTATCCTTACGTAATTTCCCTGTCTGTCTCTAGTAATTTTATTGCTCTGAAGTTTACTTTAACTGACATTAATATAGCCACTTCTGCTTTCTTTTGATTTATGTTGGCCTGGTGTATAATTTTCCATCCTTTTACGTTCAACCTACTTATATTTAAAGTGAGTTTCTTTTAGTGTGTATATGGTTGGTTTATATTTTTTATCCACTCTGCTGATCTGTGTCTTAGAGTTGATGTATTTAGAACATTTACATTCATTGTAGTGATGGTTAGTTAGTGCTTACATCTGCCATTTTACTTTTTGTTTTCTGTGTTTTTTGTTTCTCTTGTTTTCTTTTTCCTGCTTTCTTGCGGGTTACTTTGAACACTTTTTAGAATTCCATTTTGATTTACTTATGGTGTTTTATGTTGGATCTTCTCTTTGTATAAATACTGTTTAGCAGTTCTAGATATTATACATACATAACTCATCACAGTATACTTGTGTTGATATTTTATCAATTTGAGTAAAGTGTATAATCCTTACCTTACATCCTTTTATTCTCCCCTGTTGGTAATGTAATTATGGGCATACCTTGTTTTATTGTGCTTTGCATTATTGTGTTTTTTACAAATTGAAGGTTTGTGGCAACCCTGCATTGTTAGATAATGGTTAGCATTTTTAAGTAATAAAGTATTTTTCAATTAAGGCACGTATTTTTTTTTTTTTACACATAATGCTGTTGCACACTTAATAGACTACAGTACATTGTAAACATAACTTTTATAGGCACCAGAAGACCAAAAATTCATGTGACTCACTTTATTGCCATATTTGCTTTATTGCAGTGGTCTGGAACCAAACCCACAATAACTCTGAGGTATGCTTGTGTCTTGTAAAATTACATGTAAGTTTTACATATGTAAAAGTACTTAAATATTTCCCTTACATACAATTAGAATTGCACATCAGACAGTGTTATAATTTTTGCTTCATCTCTCAAACATAATTTAGAAAACTCAGGAGGAGATGGATGATCTATTATACTGACCCATATTTTTGCTATTTCTGTTGTTCTTTTATTTCCTGATGTACCAAAATTCTTTTATTGTTTCCATTCTGTTTTAAGAATTCCTTAGCTATACTTTGAGGGTAGGTCTGCTGGAAACAAATCTTTTAGTTTTACTTCATCTGAGGATGTCTTATTTCCCCTTCATTCCTAAAGGATATTTTCACCAGATATACAGTTTGGGGTTGAGCACTTGAAAAATGTTATGTCACTTCTTTTTGGCCTGCATGATTCTTGATGAGAAATCTGATGTCATTGGAATGATTTTTCCTTTGTAGGTAAGATATCATCATTTCTCACTACTTTCAAACTTTGTCTTTAGTTTTCAGTAGTTTGATTATTATGGGCCTTAGCATAGATTTCTTTGAGTTTATACTGTTTCACTTAGTTTCTTGAATCTTTTGTCAAATAGACTTTTTCAGCCTTTATTTGTTTGAATACTTATGTTTGGGACCTTCTTTTTTCTCTTCTTCTGATACTCTAGTGACACCTTGTGAGATCTTTTCTTTTAGTCCCATATGGTCCTGAGTTCTGTTCATTTGCTTTAAGTCTGTTTTCTGTTCAGATTGGGTGATTTCTGTCGTTCTGTCTTCAGGTTCATTGATTTTTCCTCTGTCTCCTTCATTCTGCTGCTGAACCTGTCCATTCAGTTTTTAAGTCTCTGCTATTTTTTTTTTCTTGTTTCAAAATTTCCAGTTGATACTAATTTATATTAGCTGTTTCTTTGCTGAGTCTTTCTATTTTTTTGCATATGCTTCAACATGTTTGTATTGCCCGTTGAAACATTTTTATGATGAATGTTTTAAAACCCTTGTCAGATAATTGCAACATCTGCATCATTTTGATGTTACCATCTCTTGATTCTCTTTTCTCATTCAAGTTGAGGTTTTTTGGTTTTTGGTGTAATGAGTGATTTTTGCTTGTATCCTGGACATTTTGGTGTTATGCTATGGTGCTGTGGACCTTATTTAAGTCTTCAGTTTTATTAGTCTCTTTTAAAAAGAGACTCATGCTGAGAACAGATACCTACTGTCTGATTATCTCTAAAATATTAGTACATTTCTTGGTAGAGGCAACACAATTTTTTTTTAGTGTTAGTTTTCTCATTGAGTGTCTATACACAATTTTCTCTGAATCTTAAAAGTTTTACAATTATCATGATGATAAAAAAATATTTTACTATTTGTAAAGATGAAACTTTTTCTTTGCTGTGATGGTTTGCAATTGAAAGCTTTTTTTTTTTAAATTAATTAATTTATTTATTTATGGCTGTGTTGGGTCTTCGTTTCTGTGCGAGGGCTTTCTCTAGTTGAGGCAAGCGGGGCCCACTCTTCATCGCGGTGCACGGGCCTCTCACTATCGCGGCCTCTCGTGTTGCGGAGCACAGGCTCCAGACACGCAGGCTCAGTAATTGTGGCCCACGGGCCCAGTTGCTCCGCGGCATGTGGGATCTTCCCAGACCAGGGCTCGAACCCGTGTCCCCTGCATTGGCAGGCAGATTCTCAACCACTGCGTCACCAGGGAAGCCCTGAAAGCTTTTTTAAAGTACAGAATGATTAGTAAGATAGCATTTATCCAAGTACCCAGGCCCAGGATTCCTTGGAATCAGAGACATAGTCTTAAAATTTATATAATTAATTTCCTTTACAAGGGCTCTAGTTCGTGTACGTTTACGACATTCTTCACACTTGCCAGCATGGAAATGTCTCACTTAATTTTCTAAACCGACAGTGTCAGCATGAAGATAGAGTTGACGATTGGGACAGCACATTCTGGGCAACTGGAGTGTGTGTCCTGAGCTAACTGGCCTGCTCATCTGTAAATTTCTAGATTGACATTTACATATATTAGATATCATACCATTAACTCTGATTCAGAAGTTTGTCTCCATTTATGTATAGAGTTGGTGTAATTTCTTATTCGAGAAGTTGGTATTCTCATCTCTTACAGAACATTGTGTAAGAGGAGTCAGTAACTCCGAGGTTACTGCATACACAGTGTATGGCTGGGGCGCCTCAGCTTGAGGGACTGCCTGACCGTTGTCCCTGTTGCTTGTTTTTGCTGCTGATGTCAAGGCACGCTGCTCTGGCGCTGTTCCTTTAAATTTTTTTTTTTTTTTTTAAACGATTCCCTTGTTCATCTCCTCTGCTGCTGTAGGAAGGAAGGAGTTCCAGTTTTTCAGAAGTTCATACGGTTTTGCTGCTCATTAATGACTCATCAGTGACACAGTTGAACTTGGAAGCTATATTTGATGAAGAAAATGTACACATTTCTCTATAGCATTTTGTCGCTTTGTTTTTCTGCGTTATTAACATGTAGGCAAAGAGGGGGTGTTTATTTTTCTTAAAGAAGGTTTAGGCATTAAGCATATTTTAAATGTTTCTCTCCCTTTAGTATCAGTTGACTCTCAGAAATGTTTCTCATCAAAGTGGAAACAATAAGGCTGTTGGATACTTAAGGTAAAAATGTGAGTTTAAGGTAGTTATTGTATTGACCTACTTTTACTTAGATACATGTAAATTATTCATCTTCCAGTACTTGAATGTTTTGTTGAAAGTTCCTAATTTTTTTAAACCTTTGGCAGCAGCTGAGATAGCTGTCTTCAGTTCTTACCGTGGTGGTACTCTTGGGTTCAGTATCGTCCGTTCTGTCGTCTTTGTTCACATTGTTTTTACTCATTTTAAAAATATGTTTCCAGAATTATACTTAATTGCTGGGAACGTTGATCTTTCTTGAGTGACAAACCAATTCAGTGCGTATAACACCAGGCGACAAAGACACCTAAGAGTCTCTGCTTACCCTGTCTCTGAAAAATCCATTATTCATCATCTTACTGTTTTTAAATACTGAGGTAAAATTTTCAGTACAATAGGAAAATTGCTTTGGAAGTGGAATAAATTGCTTGCCAGCTCAGAGGCTCCATTTCTGAAGTTGAGGTTACTAAACATGATGTTGCTTATATTCATTATCTTTCAGACTCATTGTACTGCTTTTCTAGCATTAAACTTGATAAGATTGTGACTTTTGCTAAAAAACAACACAATGGCTAAAAGAACTTAATGAAAAAGACTAAAAATCTCATTTTGTATACTATATTATAATATATTTAAGTGGTGTTTTGAATTTTAATTACATTTTGTATAAATATTCATTTTCTAGTTGACTGTTTTAAAAGAAGTAATCTTACACAGAAGTAAGAAAAAAGGAATTTTTGAGAGGAAAAGTATTAGTTCTGTCTTAGATTATGTAATTTTTTGCCTAAACCATCTCAAATGATAGGTCGCTTGCTATAGGGATGTTTGGTGATGTTATCAGTAGTAATTGGAGTTGTTTGTAGAAGATTATATGGAGAGATTAAAACGAGTATCCCTTTGATTAGTGGAGTAAGGTGTTCAAAAGAGAGGTGATAATAGTGACTGCTACTTCTCCTGACATATGCTTTCAGCCAGAGGTCTTCTGCCTTCTTGTTTTTAGTGATGATATGGTATTCCATCATGTATTAAAAGCAACTCTAATCGTTGATATTAAGGTTTTTCCAGGCTTTTGGGGTGATCAGCACAGCACGGTGATCATTATCTTTGTAGATATATCTTGTATATATTTTTAATTTTATGAGATAATAGAACCTGTGCGTTAAAGTTTAATTGCATTACCAAAAAAAAAAAAAAAAAAGGCTTTCGATGCATCTTCACAAATTAGTCTCCAAAAAGTTGTTCACATTCTTACCAGCAATTAAGAGTCCCTGGTTATCCAAGACTGTTGGCCATGCCAGATGTTAAGAAGTATTTTTTCAGTTGTTTTAATTTGCATGTTTTAAACGTCCTTTTTGAAAACAGAAATTCTTCCCAGGCTTAAAGCCTTCCACTGCCTTCCTCTTCCACTTTGAATTCGCGTTACGCTCTTCCTTTCGGCTTCCCAGTCTGTGGGGCTTGCCCCGCTGCATCTGCAGCTGCATTTGCCACAGCTCCGCCCGGCTCGCTCCCTCCAGCCACACTGGCTGTTTCCCCTCCTGCAACCCTCCAGGCTCTGCAGGCCCTCTAGGTCTTCCTAGACCTTGGTGTGCTTGGCTGCTTTTCATCCAGGTGTCGCTTCTTGAGACTCAGGCTCCTGGACAATCTGAGGAAGACCCCCTCCTGTCACTTCTGGTCTCATCACCCCCTTTATTGTCTTCCTAGCACTTTCCCCTTTGAAAATAGTTTACGTCTTGTTTTTGTCCTGTTAGTACCTAAGCTGTGTATGAGCAGGGGTTTCGTGTGCCTCTTTGCTTCTGTACCCACAGGGACAGCGCTAGCACGTAGTAAACGCTCAAGTTTTTGTTGTAAGGTCCTAATGTGGTGCAGTGTAATTTTCTAAGTATAGCTGTATTTCTTCCTTTGTGAATTGTCTTTGTTCATGTGTCATTCAAAGTGTTTGCTTTTTTATTGATTTTTATTGATTTGTGAGAACTGCTTATAAAGAATCATTTTTTCTGTCATGTGCTGCGTATTTTTCCCCATTTCCTCATTTGCTTTAAAGTTTTCTCCTTTGATGATGCAGAATACAGACCTCCAGAGCGCCTGGCCGCAGTAAGGACTCAGTAAACTGTAGCCATCCATTGTCCGGGGCTCCTTCGTCTAAGACGCCTGCAGGAGTTTTTTTTCATTCTGGTTTGTTGTCTAATTGACAAGCCTGTTCCCCAAACGATCGATCTCTTGAGCGAACTTGCCCTGTGTGTAAGGACGCAGCACGCTGGCTGTGGCAGCCAGCAGGAGGATGAGGAGAAAGGGCCTCGTGGTAAGTGCAGGTAAAACCGTGTCGTAGGAATCAGCTCGGCGCGCTGAGGGTGTGGGTAGTGGTGAGGGAATATCCGTCTTCCAGCGGTTACGTGGCTGCCGGGGAGCAGGGTGTCATCAACAATAATTACAGAAGTTTGTTCTTTTTTAAAAAATTGTGGCAAAGTATACGTAACATAAGAGATACCATCTTAACCGTTTTTCAATGCACAGTAAATGGCATTAAGTACGTTACCGTTGCTGTGTAACCGCCACCACCATCTACCCACAGAACTTCCATCTTCCCAAACTGAAACTCTGTGCCCCTCAGACACTGACCTCCACCCTCCCCCACTGCCCGCTCACCTCTGTCTACCTTCTGTCTCTGGAGTTGACTGCTCTGGGGACCTCATGTAAGTGGAGTCATGCAGTGTTTGTCTTCTCGTGTCCGGCTTCTTTCACTGAGCATTATGTCCTGAAGGTTCTCCTTGTAGCTTGTATCAGTTTTCTTCCTTTTCATGGCTGAATGGTATCCCATTGTGTGTATGGTCCACGTTTGTCTATGGACATTTGAGTTTTTGTTCTTTCCTGTAGTATGGTTTTCTGTGTTAATTGTCTAAAGCTGGGAATTGAATGAATGTGTGTGAAGTGCCTAGATTAATGCCTGCGAGTCTGAGCTGTCAGTAGCTGCTCAGTGCTGGTTTCTTCTCCTTTTGATCACCATCATCATCCCTTCCACACTGAATTGTTAATCCGCAGGGTAGTGGGGGGGATGGGTCGGTGGCCCCCTCACTCAGTCTTCTGTTTTCAGCACAGCCTCCCTTCCCCAGAGGAGCGGAGGGGTGGTTGCCTAGCTGGGTGGGAGGGGGGCTGCAGGTAAGGATCCACATGTTCCTCTCAGAGCTTTCAGTCGGTTCTTATTCCAGCGTCCCTTCAACCCCCTCCCAGAGGCACCCGGTGCTGCCGGTCTTCAGCCCTGCTAGGGTCCCGATCCCGAGGTTCCAATCCCTTGGTTCTCTGGTTTCTTCACTGCTGGCTTCAGACTCCATTTTCGTGGTTCTGCTTAGTTGTTTACCATCCATCCATCTGCTTTCCCCAGCTTCTTACATTTTGTTATCTCCTCTTTTGTTTTCTGTTCTTGTAGATTTACGCTTTTAAAAAAAAGCAATTTTTTGGATATTGGAAGTAGATTATATATTTAATCTTCCATGAAAGATTAAACATGAAACATTTTAATCTTGAAACATGAAACAAGAAACATGAAACATTTTTTTCATTTTACACATATCTGTCTGATTCATTCTTCTCTTTCAGAAGACTGGTTTTCTGGGTTTCTTACTCTACGTAGTGGCATAGACCTCCAACAGCTCTTATCACAGGAGACAGTAGCTTTAATTATCTGGGAGACTGCCGCCTTTTTCTCAGCTCCAGCCGCAGAATTTTCCTGGACAGCCGTGGCTTAGCTTGGTTGGCTGCCTGTCCCCGACCAACCACAGGAGGGTTTGAGGTCCCAGGCAGCTACACAGCGGTCCTTCCCAGGTGGTGGGCGGAGTGGGCCAGGTTCCTAAGGCAAGAGGAGCTGGTGGGGCCAAAGAATAGATTCCCTCCCACTGCTGGCCTTCCAGCTCCTGCCCGTCCTTGGCGGGCCCGCTCCATTTACTGCCGCTGCCTGCGTCATGTTGCAGAGGCCTCAGACTGAAAATGAGCAAAACCAAACTCAGGGTTCTCCCTCTGCTGTCCGAAGCCTGCCCCTGCTAGTGTTTTCTGTCCTACTGAGCAGTACTGCCGTGCTTCTTCCCATACAGGCCGGTCGTCCTTAGGCTCCCGTGTCCTCTGAGTTCATCGTCAAGCGTCACCTGTCTGTCTGCTCTAGCTCTTAAATGCCCCGAATCTACCCACTTCTCTCCTTTTTTCTCCAGCTCCTTTGTTCAAGCACTGTCTGTCTCTGTCCTGGACTCTTGCAGCGGCCTCCTGATTGGCTCCAGCTCTGCCTCGACCAGTTCTCCAGGGCAGCCAGAGTGCAGAGTGAATCTCATGTTTGCCTCTCACCTGAAATGGTTGTCTTTCCTGTGATTTGCAAGGGCCTCCACTGCCAAGTTCCTTCTGCCTTTCCAGGCTCGCGAGAGGCCCTGATCTTACATCTGCGCAGGCCGCCCCTGCTGCCCCTCTTACCTTCTGAAACGCGTCTGGGTAAATTGAATTTTCCGTGCAAGAGGGGAGCAGCCTCGGCCATAGTTCACTGGTAGTGTAGGGCCCCGTGTGACACCAAAGGTGAGCATCTTCCCCTTAAATAAGTAAATGTATTCAGCCCCAGTCTGATAAGGCTGAGGTAAATTGCTTCTAGTGTTTTTGGTATTTCTCATAGCTCTCATGTTGGTGGGAGTTTAAATTTGCAGTTTGGCAATGTGTATCAAGTATTTTAGAGCTTATGACTTTACATAGCAATTCTAGTCCTGGGACTCTGAAAGAATTCATCTAAAATATGGGAGAAGTGCTGTGCGCAGATATATTCACTGAAATATTTTTTAATGGGGAGTTATAAATGTCTTCCCTGTAGGGGATAACTGAGTAACCTGGTAAATCCACTCGCTGGACTCTTTGTTAGTTACCAAATGTTGAGAAGACGGTACAGAAACTTAGGTGGGAGGCTGGCATTGGCCTTCACGTCCAAGGACTTTTTTCCATCATTGAATTCCATTTGGGCTTGGATTCTTGACAGCTAGGCACTTATTTTAAGAATAAAGTCTCATGAAGATAGAGGCTTTGGGAATCTTGCCCGCTGACCTTTTCGCGGAATCCGAGTAGGCGAGTCTACATGGCACCGTTGCCACACACTCCCGTGTGCACCAGCACACACAGGCACCCACCCACGCACAGGCCGCACACACGTGCACACGCGCACAGGTCCCTGAAGGATGGCTGAAAAGATAGCTAACTGCAGACATAAAGCTTGTCATATACTGTAGGAGATGCATTTTACTGAAGTTCAGAGCAGAGTGGAAATTGTGCTAGCGCTGTTAGATGTTCCTGATTATCTGGAGTAGCACTCATCATTGCCCATCCTTCTGTAGGCCTTCTTTTCCAAAATGTCGGCTTTCGAGAGTGACGGGAGATCTAGAGAAAGAAGATAGTAATGATGGAGAAAATGACAAGTGTCCAGGTGACCACAGGTCTTAGAGGCAGTGGCAGGAGAAGAGATGGAGAAGCTGTAGATGGAAGAAGTAATGGAGAGTGGACATCTATTCCAGTCTTAAAATTTTTGTCCTTTGAATATAGTTTCCCCAGTTGTTCATTATAAGATATTGCAAGCATACAGAAACATCAAAAGAATGGTCTTTTACGTAGATACAACAACTACACATGGAAGGCTGCTTGGAGGGTTCCGCTCACGGCATGGTAACGGCAGCTTTCTTGGACAGCCTTTCCTTTCCTGCTTACCTTGGTTAAGTTTTTTGCAAAGGAAAGTAGCATTACTGTGCAGTGTTATTTGTAATGGTTTGCTTCCCCTGAAGACAGCTTAGTATGAGGGAAAAAGAAAAGTGTGATTAGTAGAATTGGGCCAGCTCTTGCCCTAAGCGAGACCTGTATCGTACACAGAAGACTGCTTGGCCTGCCTCAGTGCTCTGTTCTTTCCTTTATCCAGGTACCAGCTGGAAGATGAGTCTGCCCATTTGGATGAAATGCCACTAATGATGTCTGAAGAAGGCTTTGAGAATGACGAAAGTGATTACCACAAATTACCGCGAGCTAGGATCATGCGAAGAAAGAGAGGCCTAGAGTGGTTTGTCTGTGGAGGATGGAAGTTCCTCTGTACCAGGTTTGTTATCCATTGCTGCCTAACCTCCTTCACACGAAGGTTACACAGTTATTTATAAGCTTTGCTTCTAAACACATATGTTTCTATATCAAACTAAAGAAGCCGCTCTCTAAATGACATCATGGATAGTATTAATAACCTTAGTCAAAACCAAACTGTGCTAATCCAGAAGGGACAGAAAGCCAAATTCACTTTTTTGTGAGATGTTTTAATGTTTAAAAGATGGAGGAAATTAGTGATTTTGTAATTACTGCATGGTAGAATTAATTCTGGTCACTGTATTGACATTTATAAACTGTGTTCCTTTCTTTTCCATCTGTGATTATAGAGGCGTCCCTTGGTATCTGTGGAGGACTGGTTCTGAGACCCAAATCAGTGGATGCTCAAGTCCCTTTATTTTTTCAGTTATACGTGTATATATATTTTTTCAGATTCTTTTCTATTATAGCTTATTATAAGATATTGAATATAGTTCCCTGTGCTATGCAGTTGGTCCTTGTTGTTTATCTATTTTGTATATAGTACTGTGTATACGTTAATCCCAGACTCCTAATCTACACCCCCGCCACCCTCCCTGCTATCCCCATTGGTAACCGTAAGTTTGTTTTCTATGTGAGTCTGTTTCTGGGTTTTTTTTTTTTTTTTTTTTTAAGCTGGGAAATCTTTTACTCCTCTGTTTCTGTTTTGTAAATAAGTTCATTTGTATCATTTTTTACTTTCCACGTATAAGCAATATCACATGATATTTATCTTTTCTCTGACTGACTCACTTCACTTAATATGATAATCTCTAGGTACATCCATGTTGTTGCAAATGGCATTATTTTGTTCTTTTTTATGGCTGAGTAATATTCCATTGTATATCTGTACCACATCTTCTTTATCCATTCCTCTGTCGATGGGCATTTAGGTTGCTTCCATGTCTGGGTTATTGTAAATAATGCTGCAGTGAACATTGGGGTGCATGTACCTTTTTGATTTATGGTTTTCTCCAGATATATGCCCAGGAGTGGGATTGCTGGATCGCATGGTAACTCTACTTTTAGTTTTTTCAGGAACCTCCATACCGTTCTCCATAGTTGGAGTTGTAAATTGGTTGTACCAATTTACATTCTCACCAACGGTGTAGGAGGGTTCCTTTTTCTCCACACCCACTCCAACATTTATCCTTTGTAGACTTTTTAATGGTGGCCATTCTGACTGGTATGAGCTGATACCTTATGTAAATCTGTCATGTACTGGATTGATCTAAGACAGACAGTTCTGTCAGATCCAGGAGCAGGATGTGGAGATGTAGGTTTGAGAGTTGTTACTGTCGTGGTAGTGGAAACCACCTGGAAGGATGACATTCCTAAAATGGCAGCAGTGTGGTAGAGGCCCATGAAGGAAGAAGGAAAGCGACCCCCTGGGGAAAAGGACAGTGTTGGAAAGGAAGACTAATAATCCTTTTTTTAGGCAGCAGAAAAAATAGGGGAGGACGTGTGAAATAGTGTTGGAGAGGATGGCTTTTATCTTGACCTCAGTTGGGAACATTAGTTCATTGAAGTGAGGAGGTGTCTGGGATACACATGAGGACTAAAAAATGACAGAATTGGTCACGCCTTGGTAGAGACCATCAGTAATCGCGCATCTGTTGAGCCCAGCATAATTTTATTACTGTTTGCCCATCAGGGAGAAGCCTGAGCCATTACGGAACCAGCTGTGGAAGCGAGGGGGTGGGCAGTTACGGTGGGAACGGTGGCCAGTGTCGTGAGTTGAAGCGACGGCTGCGGCGAGGAGCTTTGGGCAGTGCCACAGTTGCAGTCTGATGGGCGTGTGCTGTGTTCTCCATTAGTGTGGGGTGGGAGGGGCAGCGGGGTCAGACCAGCGGTGCTGTTTGAGGTGAGCATCCTCACTGCTGTTTACGGCCAAGAACTAGAAGAGGCCCTCTCCTGCGAGCCAAGGGCCAAGCCAGAAGCTGAGCCAGAGCCCGACTTGACGCGCCAGAGCCTTTCCTGGCTCTTGGCTCCGTGGACTGGGAAGAGCGCCAGGACGAGGAGGTGCGGTCCAGATGCGGTCGGTCCTGACCTGCGCTCTTCAAGTAGATAAGTGCCTGGTCTCACCCTCCTAAAGGGAACCTGACGTGGAGATCAGTGGGATTGAGGAGGCTGAGAATCTTACCTGCTGTGCATGGAGGATCCCTGGATAACAGAGAGTTGCTAAAAACTGGGGACGTGGGAGTGGGTACTGATGGCCATAAAACTTTAAGGTCGTAGTCTCGTGCTCATGCTGTGGACTTCAAGAGGGCAGGCCGTGTTTTGGAAGTGGTACTTATCCATACCAGTCAAACAGTTGCCAAGAATTGTGGGCGTTGTTGAAGGCCGAGTGCATTGTTGAATTAATTATTTTCGGTCTTTTACAGGATTTTGTTTTTACCAAATGGAACATAGGCAAATTTTGGATTTCATTTGTAATATTCCTTTTCTTAAGGAAGATATTAAGAATATATTTGAAAATCTACGTGTTAGTGGCAAAAACTAACATGTTTTGGGGATATTAAAACAGCTCAGTAATATATACTCGACACGTATGTAAAGTCTTTATCTTAGTAAATGGTGATCATGTGGGCAGAGCTGACCGAACCGTCGTGGTGGCTTCGCTCACGAGTGTCTTTTTCCACGTGGACGAGAGCGACCTGAGACGTGGCCACACGTCGTGTTCAGTGTGCATCCACTACACCAGGAAATTGTTATGGAAATTAAAACGGCACCTTACAGAACAGACTGTACAGTTAGCAACTTGGATGGGTCTTATTTTCTTTATTTCTTATAGATTTCCAGTTTTGAATATTTGCTAACCTTTCTATTTTCTAAATACCAGGCATTATAAAAGTCAGTGTTATTAAGATGATTAGGTGATGGATCAAAGAGTAGAAGATATATAAAATTACTTAGTTTAATTGCAGAAGAAAACGTTATGAATATTGTCAAGATAGATAGCAAATGATATTAATGAGTTGCAGATATTTCATTGTATTTTTATTTGTAGATTCTGTGAGTAGTAAGGTTTATTTTTAAATTATTCTTCTTCTGGGATTGAGTAGGCTTTAATTTCTTCATGGCTTAAGACCTGCCTTCTCATTTTTATTATTTGGCAAAAATTCCAACTCTGAAAAATTTGACTCTGAAAAAACTTTTTCTGTAATCTGTCTTCTGAACCTTGGAGTGTCCTCCACGTGGGTTACTGTGGTGCACACCGGTACGTAGTTCTGGGGGACAGTAGTGCCTTTCTCACGAGGTTTACATTTCACTCGCTATCAAAAAGCACTTTGTCCCCATGAAAGTGGAACCCCTGAATGGCATTTCCATATGAAGGGAGGGTATCAAATGCTAAGATTGTTCCCGGTTCTAAATGGCCTCTGCACTTTCAGTTGATCTGCAACACGTTTGGAGTGTAGAAACATGGGAATATGCTGATCTCTTAAGAGGACATGATTGCTGTGTCTCTTTTGGCTTGGTAACCAAAGGTACCTGTTGGATAGAATTATTTATTCATTTATTTATTTGGGAAGGAGGCTTTCTAAATTTTGGAAGTTATTTAATTATGGCCCCTTAAAATTTTACAAGACAGGATCTTGGTATATAAAGATGTGCTTTATTTAGTATTGGAGTTCTACTTTGATCGTAGAGGCATTTGTGAAAACTTACTAATACTAAAATGTTTTAAGAAAAAAGTGTAGTTTGTACACTATTGGATTTAGTTTCAATTTGACTTGACAGTGTAAGGCGATTTACATATAAATGGGAAAGTGTCTTCTGAATACTGAGTAACTGAGGAAACGTGCAGTGCGCATAGAAATGTTCCTGGGTAAAGCTCCGTATTTCTTTCTTCCAGGGACTCCTCTGCATCTCCTTCTCACTTACCGGTATTTACCAGTATGTTTTACTCTTATTACTTTGCCTTCAAAAATTGCCCATAGTTTTACTTTCTCCCTTAGCTCTACAGCTCCATAAGGCTTACTTACACATACTTTTTTGGTTACAAGTATTTTCTTTATGTGGGGGGTTTGTCTTCTCTTTCTGGTCATATTTTCTGTCTGCATAATCCGGTGGCAATGCTGGCGGAGCCCCAGGCTTTTAAAACTTCGAGACTGTGTGTTCATTTAATATTGTGGAATAGCGGGTGGTTTAACAGTGGTTCCCTAACCACTGCTTGATTCTGTCTTTGCATGAAGAAATAATACTAAGATTTTAATTTGGTAATAGTAGTAGCAAAGTGTTATGAATAATTTAATTACATTTTGGAAGTCTAGGAATCTTAGTTTTTTCTATACAGGGTAATAGAGAAAAAATGAGCTGTTGAATATGTGTTTTTAGCCCCTGGTATTGTATTTAGTTTCTAGAGTATGGGGCTTTGAAAGTTAATGGGATGTTAGTTTCATGTGCTGCTGACAGTGTAGATGTTGAGGTTTTTATTCTAGCGAATGTTTACAGTGTCATGTGATGAAGACAGTGGTTTTGCATTTACAGAGCTTTTTGCCTGTAGAATATGTCGATACCAGCCTAAACTCTGGAAAATCCACATTTCCTAAGTTTTATTTATATTTTTTCAAACACTGAGCTTTGGCTAGCCTCCATTTCATCTTAAGACTTGTCTGACTTTTGCACATTAAACCATTAGATTAGATAATTATGTGTTTCAGGAGAAAAATTCATATCTGAATACATTCCTGGAGGATTTTTGCTGTATTTGAAATGCTGAAGGAAGTGTGCACACACGAGGACTGCTGTCCTAGCTGTCGTGCTTGCCTGCAGAGTGCTTTGTGTATACCAACCCTGCTCCAGAGCTCCCCTGGGATGCTGAGAATATTCTAGATCTGTGACGTCCAATATGGTAGCCACTGGACAAGGTGGCTGTTGAGTCCTTGAAAGGTGGATAATGTGACTGAGGAACTGGACTTTTTATTTTGCTTAATACTAATTAATTCTCACTAAAATAGCCACATGTGGCCAATGGATGCTTTATTGGACAGTAACTTTTTGTGCCAATTAGTGTTATAAGTTTGGAGACATTTTGAATGTGACAGCGAGAGGCAGCGTAGTGACGGCAGAGCTCTGAGTGCTTCCCCTGTGGCAGGCATTGGGCCAGGAGCTCAGAGCGTGTCACCTGTAATCTCCTCAGCGCTTCTGCAGATGAGGAAACAAAGACTTAGACCAGGGGACCACCCCAGGGCCACTTGCTGGCAGTTGTTTCCAAAAGCATGGCCTTAAAGTCCATGTTTTTCCCATGGAGTCTTGTTGCCTGCTCATACACTTTTCATGTATTTCCATCATCTGTTGAATGGCTGCCGTGCTGTGTGCTGCGCTAAGGACAGGCGGTCTGTGAAGATGAGCAGGAGCCGGCCTGCCTGTTGTTCTCGCGGCAGGAGGAGCACGGGGTTGAGTGGGGATCGAGGTCCGGGCTCTGGGTCAGCCCTGCCCAGTTGTTGCGTGCACATCGCTCACTGACCTCTGTGGCCTTGGGTTTTCCCTTGTGTACCGTGAGGGGGTTCGGCGTCTGTGAGTGTGGTTGCGGGGGTCCGAGACGAGGAGCTGGTGGTGTAACTGGACACAGGCGGGCGGTGCGCGCCCTCCCTCCCTCCCAGCTGCGGGAGGTGCCCCAAGGAGAGGCGCGGGTCCGCCAGTTTGGTTCCGCGCGGGTGTTGGTGAGGGGGCTTGGGCTGGAGGCGATCCAGGTCCTACTGTAAAAACAACAGGAAGGTGAGAAATAGTCGTTTGAAGCTTATTATATTTTATTTGAAGCCTTATTTAATTTTTGTCTCATACAAGCATAAACAAGATCAAATATTACCAATATTGACTGAGATCTATTTGACCAGTCCCCTTCGCCCAACCAACAAACAGTAAGGATGGGAATACTTATTTTGACAGTCTTAAATCGTTTAATACTACTGTGATTTATAACTGTTGGGGATTTAAAAGTATGCTTTATGTGTGGAGATGCTCTCCGTTCTGATTTATTTTTTAAAAAGTGATGGCAAGCAGTGATAAGAAATTTCTGTTCTTGCAGAGTTGGGTCTTCTTTGTCTGCTCCAGTTGAAGCAGAAGACGGGGTGCGGGGAATGTTTTAACGCTGATCTGCTTGGTACGCGTTGGGCGTTCCTGGACCCCCCCACGGGGTGGCTCCTCAGGACGGCAGAGCCTGACACTCCTGCAGGCGATGAGTGTGCCCACGCCAGGAGGACAGGGCAGCTTCCAAAGGGCAAAGCCCCGTCCTTCCAGGATGAAGGTTTTCTGAGCACAGCCAAGAGCTAGGTGGATACTTAGTAGGGATATACTGATTTCAGTTTAAACACATGAGGTATTCCCTCATACAGGGTGCTGCTGTGGGTGATTTTAAAGTAACACATCTGAGTGTGTTAAAGGGAAGAAAGACATGCAGTGAAGTTGACACATAAGTCCTGAGGGGTCAGCCTCATCTTATAATCATACCTTCTAAGGCTGTCATTATCATGCAGAATTTCATGTTAACTTTTGAGCTTACTTTGTCACAAAGTGAAGTTAGGAATTTCTGCCTTATCCTTCTGGCTTGCGGTTCTAGCCTTAGCTACATTTAGAAGATGAAGTTTAATAACTTCCCTTCCCTTAATAAACCTTTCGGAGTCTTTCTCTACATTTTGGAAATTTTAATTAAACTGAATTGTTAATACTGAAGTTTAAATTCAGGATTATTTTATGCTTAATAGAGGTGAATTTGATACCTTTTCATCATTTTCTGAAGTATTTTAAGAAAAGTTATCCCACTAGAAACTTTATACTCTCTATTCAAATATGGTTTGGATGTCCAGGAAGGAGAAGAATTTGTGCTCCTGGAACCCTGAGCAGGGTTGGAGCAGGGTAGATTTAGATTAAAATCTTCATTGCATAGATGAAAGTAGCCACATGGAAATACAATCAAGCTTTTATTACCATTAGAATAGTCCAATAAACATTGGTATCCTTTCTACATACTGAATTGAGCCTTACGTCTTAATTTTATATTAACGCTGTCACTTAAAGGAGGAAAGTCATCACTTAAAGGAGGAAACAAGTGACTACTTAAGACAAGGGGGTGGGTCACATCCTAGTTAATTGACGTCTGAGAGCCTTTATCACTGAATCACCAAGTGGTGTATTGAGAATTACCGATAATTACCGATAACATATGGCGTTTCTTTTCTCAGCATGTAAAGCATTGACTGCTTCAGAATGCTAATGGTTTTATTTTGCCAATAAGAGGGTCTAAACGGGGAAAATAATTTCCCTGAGGTTCTAGGAGTCATTGCACACTTATACATGCTCCTTCAGTATCTTCATATCAAATTTAAATTAGTATAGCTGACCTGTTTTAAGAAAACCCTTACAGATTAACAGTAGATATGCTGTTGGTGTCTGGTAAATATAGAAACAATCAGTATTGGCTCTAGGTATGTAGAATTAATTCAAAAACTTTTGAAAAAGCATACGCAATATGTATCTTTTGTTTCATGCAGTTGCTGTGATTGGCTGATAAATATTTGTCAAAGAAAGAGAGAATTGAAAGCTCGTACAGTGTGGCTTGGATATCCGGAAAAGTGTGAAGAAAAACATCCCAGAAATTCTATAAAAAATCAGAAATACAATGTATTTACCTTTATACCCGGGGTAAGATTGTTAAATTCTTGGAAATGGGCTGCATATCAGAGATTGCTAACTTTGTTTTCATTTTTTTCCCTCATTAATTCTGTCGTATCCAAATCAGAGTCCTTTTGCTTTGGAACCATGGGTGTTTCAAATAATTGTTAAGTAATTCATATGCATTTGTAATAGCCACATGATAAGAGTTCAACTCAAGAAAATATATAGTTTGATTATTGCCTTCAATTCTACATAAACATCACATTTATATTATTGTAGAAATAACCAAGTAAAGCTAAATAAAATTATCAGAAAATAAGTCATAAATTTTGTTTGGCTGGGAATTTGTTTGGTGGGAAAAGTGGAATGTATCTAATGTTTAAAGCCTGCCAAGGCTGTCACAATGAAAGTAAAATAACTTTTTACACAAACATGACTCCATAACAAAATATCTATAAGCATTTATAGATTTCTTTTCTACTTCACATTGTAAATTTCAGGCCTTGTTGTATTGTTATATCAGTAGTTATCTTTAAGTAGGTATTATGCTAAATTTCAATTCTGAAGTTTAAATATTTATTACTTTTTTTGTTGCCAGAGATATTTCTGGCTTAAATTATAAAACTGAGATTATATGTATTTAGAATAGTGGAATTATTTTTGCCTTTTGTGCATCATTCCCTATTTTAATAGACAGATTTATTTATCTTTCTAAAGGCAAAAGAAAGCTGGCACTGATTACATTTCCAGTATCAAAGTTTTTGATATGTTCTAGGTATTAGCTCTTATGCTATTTTGCAAAAAAACCCTCTTGATTATGTGAAATGAGGGCTGCTTTATCTTTCATGTTTTTATTTGAATAACCATGCTGAGTTTATATTGCGCATTGATCAGCCCTCACCACCGCCCCCCATCCGTCCAGTAGTTGTCAGATGCTTGATGTCTAATGTGCTCCTTTATTAAAACACACAAAACTAATGGCTTCATAATTAAAAGACTGATCTTTTGTTAGGACAATAAAGTGTAAACTCTCTTTCAGGCAGATAAATATTCTCATCTTTATTGAATGAAGCTACTGTTTTCTCCTTAGGTTTAAATTATTAAATACTCCCAGATTGGCTAAGTATTGTACATTTTCCTAAAGCCCTCCAGAAGTTCACTCAGCAGACAATAAAGTCTTGATTGCGGTGGTTTAAAGTGGATCGTGCAGCTTAGTTTTGATCCGAGTGAGTTCACATGGCTGCCAGGATGGCTGTCTGGAAGAGACCTGTTGATGTGTCTGTACAGCTGTTACCGTGGGGATGACTTTTTTCTTAGATTGTCTCTTACATTAGTCTTTTCATCTATAACGTAGTATTTTAGAAACATTTGGTAATTGCACAGTAGGAATTCTACGCCATTTTTAGCACGAATGGCAATTTATGAATTGCTAATAGATATAATCTATGCTAACTGAGATTTTAAAGAAATCACTGAGGAAAAAGAGTTTTCTCTCCTGCTAAGATTAATTTAGGAAATGATTCAAAACATTTTTAGACAGCAGTTGAACATGATTATGAATATACACGTGTTATCGATGTAACTGATTTTTTTAGTCATACACGTAACTGTGTGATGATGTGTGTAACTTCATTATATAAAACCTGTGGTTCCAGGCTCTAAGTCGACAATAAGTACTTAACCCTTTGCTCTGCCCGTGTGAAAATTTCTGTGCCTTCCACGTTGTATTAGAAAATGGCATCCCGGGAGAGTTTGATTTGCAGTTTGCAAGTCTGTAAGTTTCATTGTAATTGGAGTGTTGAAGGTCAGCTACCGTGTATCAGCTATCATGTAAAGAATATGCAGGTAGCTGTCTTCCTGAAAATTGGTCTGTAATTTACATATTTTTATATTGTATCATTTCTTATACTTTGAGGGAAGTAAATACAGGAGATTAAAGTAGGTTTTTTTTGTGTGTGAAGTCATACCTGTACATGATCTGCTTGTTCACTCGATCTTTGTAAAGCTGCCTAGATGTCCACATTCAGAAAGCGTGGCTATCATGTTTTATTGTTTACCATTTCATAAATACAAGGTTAACACCACTTTTCCATAAGCTTTTCTGAGTTGATACGAAGAGATACATTTGTATATCTATATTAACTGACTTACTAACATTGGAAAGGTTTTGCTGTCTCATTTGGTGTGCATGTAAAGATTTATAGAAGATGAGTGTGGGAACCTGGAAAATTGCATGCAAGAAAATACGAAACTTTTAGAGGACACTTAACATAGTTAAAAGTTCTAATTGTCTTTTTTTTCAGTTTATTTTAAATACAATTTGGGGTAACCTTAGCTCTTTTTTGTGATTTAGTTATTGGAAAGCCATTGTCAAAATTAATGTATTGTGACTCAGGGCATATTTTCACTGTTTGATGGAAATATAGTTAGATATTATGTTGATTTTAATTATTTAATTAAGGTATGAAAGATTTTCCTTGAAGAGATTATGTTAATTTTTTCTTTTTCTTTTTAGGTTTTATATGAACAATTCAAGTTTTTCTTGAATCTCTATTTTCTGGTAGTATCCTGCTCACAGTTTGTACCAGCATTGAAAATAGGCTATCTCTACACCTACTGGGCTCCTCTGGTAAAAAGACAAGATTTTTGAAATTAAGCGAAATTATTAAGTATTTAAAATATAGCTTTAAGAATTGAGATGGTTAAAAGATAAATCAGTCGGATTTTTAAAATGTGATATGTTGCTGTGTGTCACTGAACTTTTGTTGCAAGGTTTCACAGAGTCCTCTGCAGCCCCACAGGAGTGTGAGGGCAGCGTGCTGCACCAGGTTGGCTGCAGAAGCTACAGAGTGCCTTTGCTGGTGGGGCTGGGCGTTCTGCTGGGCCCTAGGGTGGCAGCTGTGTGTCCCCGGCCCCGCTGCCCCGTACTGGAGGAGCTCTTGGGAGAGATGGGGCGGGCGTGTGCGAGTCTGCGCAGCACCTCTGACGTCCTGACGGACGGGCAGCTTCTCCCTCTGCCTGGTGGCGACAGTTCTGACGTATCTCGGTGAAGTCTGACAGCTGCTGGTTGACAGCTTGGGGTGTGACATTTTTGGAAAGGCAGATGATGTTTGTCATTGAATATTTCCATTTCAAACATGCTATCTTGATAGTTTTATACTGTTTGCAGATAGTTTTCATTGATTTTCAGTTTACAGAGGTAAGACGTATGTCTCCTTCCTGCTTCTCACCTAGAAAGAGGTACTGCTCCCTTCGGTGTGCTCCCTTCTGGGCAGAGCACCAGTGTGATCTGGGCAAGAAAGCATAGCGAGTGAGGTGATTCCTGTAGTGAGGGAGCAGGGCGGTGCTCAGGTTTCCCGCCTTCAGAACTGGAAATCGGAGCCGTATGCTCTCCACTTGATCTGTTCTGGTTTGTGCAGCCCTGCCGCCTCAGAGACTGTGCTCTCAGATGCAGCAGGAGAAGTGGAAGCGGGGTAAGCTTAAGTCCCTCTCCGGTTCCTGTTCACATAGACTTTAGGGTAGCGTGGCTCTGAGCAATGAAAGCAGCTTATGTGTAATCTAGATACAAAATTACTGAATAAATGAATACCTTTTCCACTTACTGAACTCGCCAGATCGACAGAGACATTGGTGCTGATGATGTAAAGCTGTGATTCTCATCCACTGTTGTGTAAACATAAATCTCTATAGCCTTTTTGGAGGATAGTTTGGAAATATATATAAAATACCTTATAAATGGATTCAGCATTTTTATTTGAGGAATTTATCTTAAAGCAATAATGATCAGTCACAGAGTCTAAAGAATGTCTTTACTAATGTCTATTATTATTCCTTTTAAAAATATTTATTTATTTATTTTTGGCTGAGTTGGGTCTTTGTTGCTGCGTGTGGGCTTTCTCTAGTTGCGGTGAACGGGGGCTACTCTTTCCTTGCGGTGCGCGGGCTTCTCATTGCGGTGGCTTCTCTTGTAGCACAGGGTCTAGGCGTGTGGGCTCAGTAGTTGTGGCTCGCGGGCTCTAGAGTACAGACTCAGTAGCTGTGGTGCACGGGCTTAGTTGCTCCGCGGCATGTGGGATCTTCCCGGACCAGGGCTCGGACCCGTGTCCCCTGCATTGGCAGGCGGATTCTTAACCACTGCGCCACCAGGGAAGCCCTATTATTCTTGATGACAAAATTATTTGAAAAGTCAAATGTCTAACACTGGATTGTTTAACTGTGCTGTATGCCATGCATTGTTGGAATACTGTGCTACTGTGTACCTTTGAAAATGATGTTTAGAAAAAGTAATAACACTGCAGGTGTCCATATTAGAATAAATGGGGAAAAGTGGGTTAAAATATGTATGGAATGAAATACACAATTCTTTGATCAGCCCCCACTGAGTCTGTTTCTGTCCAGCACTAGTCAAAGCAGTGTTGATTCAATAGTGAATAAGCAAACCCTGTCCTAATAGAGCTTATATTCTGGGGGAGAAAGACAATTTAAATCATCCATAATGCCAGGAAGCCTGCCATGAAGCCGTGAAGCCAAAAATGTAAAGCAGGATATGGGGGTGGAGAATGACCGGGTTATTTTAATAGGATGGCTAAGGAAGTCGCCTCTGATGGGGTGGCATTTGACGACATCTGGACGATAGGAGGGAGTGAGTGGGCCGTGTGCAGAGCAGGTGTTGCAGGCAGAGGGCACAGTAGTTGCCCAAGGTCTGGGCGCGCTGGAGTGTGTGGACGTGCGACTGTGGTGGGAAGGGGGCCCCGAGGGGCGGTGGGCGCTCAGATTTCATCCTGAATGGGATAGGGGCGTGTGTCTGTGTGTTGCATATGTCACACGAGGGAGAGCACTGAAGCTTACACCACAGTTTTAAAAGTTGATTTTAAAGCCACACAGCCATGGAGAGGGAACATAGGTGACTTTTTCTTCTTTCTTTTCTCTCACTTTTCTTCTCATTGGAGGTAACCTCTATTCTGAATTTGAGATTAAATTGCTATGTATCTCTTAATAATTTTGCTACTTATGTTTGTATTATTAAAACAAGATGCACTGTTTTTGCATGCTTTAAAAATTCTATGTAACAGTTGTCTTACTCTAAGTATCCTTTTGTAACATGCTTTTTTGGATTTACATTGATTTATAAAATTGATCCACGTGGATACATACATATTTAGTTCATTCGGTTTTTCACTTCTCTAAAGTATTCCATTGTATGAATGTATGACAATTGATTTGTCCATCCTCTTGGGAAAGGAGACTTTTAGGTTGTTTCTAATTGTTCTCAGTTACAGACTGCTGCATGATCAGTTGAATTGTGTGTTACTCCTTACGCACTTGTGCCAGAAATTCTGTAGGCTGTATGTGCCCTCATTAAAAGTGCTGTTTATTTTGTCCGTTTTCTGATAAAAGCAGTCTAGCGTTACAGAGATTTTAGAACATGGAAAAAATACTTGCTGATGCTGAAAACACAAACTTATTTATGGTTTTCATGTGTTTATTTCTAGCACCTATTTTCTATTCCTAGCTGTATTTAGCACTTAAATACTATTTTCTACCTTGGGTTAAATTAATTTTAACTCAAACAATGAGTATCTGAGAACACAAATTCTTCTTAAAAATCTAAAGTAAAATATATTCATTTGTATTTTGCTTTTCTCTTTTGCCCTTATTAACTCTGATTTAACTAGCTTTTAACCAAAGAAAATGTTCTGTTTTGATGGATGCTTTCTGAAGAATTCAGTGTTGTCTGTTCACAGATGGACCTTGTGGACCAGGCTTGGACTGAGTGCACAGCATACACGGGCCTCTCTAGTTTCTCTGTTCTCTTACGAGAGCTCATTTCCAGTTCTGGCTTGGCTTTTAGGTCCTTTAACTTGAATTCTCAGGTTTTTTGAAGTATTTTATCTTTTTTTTTTGACGTGAGAAATAAACTTTATTATAGTTAGATAAATACCTCAGCACGAACCTCAGTATCCACATCAGGGGACCATCATTCTGCTGTGATGATGTGTCCGTGCTCCAAAGACCAGAGGAAAGCCCCGCGCCTTCTTCCATCCCGGCCGCTGCCTGACACACGGGCGGGCGAGGGCTGCCCCGCTCCCCTCTGCCGGCTGCCGCACCCTCAGGCCTCCCTTCCCACCCTTCCCTCTGCTCCTCGGCTTGGCAGCAGCCACGGGTGATGCCTTTTCTCAGAAAACACAAAATGAAGATTTGTTAGTGTCTTTGCTTGCCCTGTTTATATGCATTTTAACCTTTGATTTGGCAAGAATCTCAAAGAAGTTGATGGGCGCATTAGGCTCACTTTTGAATCCACGAAGCTGACTTAGGGTATATTGGTTCTTTGATCCAAACTCACCTCAGAACACCTTTTAAATTTTTGAAAATTTAGATACTGTCTGTAGAAGATCTTTTTTATTAATCTGGGCAAAGTTAAAGAACCTTTAAACTAAATCTAAATCTAAAATATATATGTGTATTTTTTTTTTTTTTTTTTTTTTTTTAACCAAGGGAAGTATTCTTGATTTCTTCCTTGTTCTTTCTATGCCTGTGTATCTTACCCTGTCCCATGCCCAGGGCCTGGAATAGCAGGTGATCTTTATATCCACATTGAAGCTTTTGACATCTTTTCTCTGCTTGCACTCTAAGGTTCTAGAAGTTGCTCAAAAGAGGAATCAGTTAGCATTTGCAGATTTCTCCTAGCCAAAAACCTGCCAGTGAAGCATAAAGACATCTTGAAGCTGGTGATTATGAAATCTTACGTCTGATGTCCACTCATTTTAAAGAAAACAAGTTAATGCAAACTTCATCCCTTTGCTCTCTATCTAAAATTGGGATGTTTCTGAAAACAGTGATAGCTTAATTAATAATCTCTCTATTTCAATTACTCCTGGCAGCGTTATTTACTGGCTTCAGCTCTGAACTAATTTCTGTTATATTTTGTTATATAATAGAAGAGTAAACTGAAAATAAAGTGATTTCATTACATTATTGGATCAGAATGAAGATTACCTTTCATACTGTTCAGATTTCAGAACACTTCTTCAAGGCAAAGCTGCTGTAATCAGAGTAACAAAATGGATTGTAATGCTTCTATCAAAATTAATAAGGTGGAGTAGATCTATCCATACAAAAGATTTTTAGATAAAGAAAATACGGATTTTTAATCTGTACATCTTCCACATAAAATATCTTCCTGGTGCTCTGTTAATACATAATTGGAAACCAGATAGGCTGTGTAGGTTGGAAATCAGTCTGTGGGGGACTCTGATTTTCAGTCTGATTTTAAAATCCTTCCTTCTATCCACCCTTTCTTGTGAGTGTCTCTGTGAATTGGAGGTGTGGGCAAAGTATGCAAAGGAGAAAACAAAATCAATCGTTTGGAATCCTGCCATCCAGAGACAACCCCTGTTTACATGAACTTTGTGACCCTGACAGAGTTACTTTTTGTGTTTCAGTTTCCTTATCTGCAGGTTAGAGCTAAAGGTATGCGTCTTGTAAGGTTTTTGTGGCATTTAAAAGGTAATTCATTTAAAATACGTAGGAGTGTCTGGCATATACTAACCCCTCAAAGGTGAACAGATGTGGTAACATAATCAGTGGGACCTTTTTCCTCTTGACCAAATTATGTGTTGTTTTGACACTCACTCCACGTGGTTCCTGGGTTATATGGAGGAATAGAAAAGAATCCCTCTCTGTGATGTAAGATTGCATCACGGGCTGTGGACAGGCCATGCGAGACATTCTTGTCATCCAGTGCTGATGCACCAGTGCTGTTGCTTCTGGGGGACAGTCTGTCACGGTGACCCTCTTGAGTGCAGTTTTGGTTTTTCTAGGTAGCAGTGCTGTAGCCGACATCTCTGAGCTGGTTGGTGCTGAGGTCATGGGCAGGCCCAGCTGCTCCTGCAGGAGACTTGTGTATCCACATCTTCCCTAAACCACCCATCTGTTATGAGCCCAGACCTCTTCTGACGTCTTAACCTCAGAAGATGTAAACTTGAAAAGTAGAGGCCCATTGGTTGTAACTCCAGTGGTCAAGAAGGAAATTGTGGCATCAGCTTGCCTTTCCTTTGATCTGTTTTATGTTCCTAGGCTGGTCACTGGGCGTCTTCTCAGAATATATGTGCTAGAGGTGGGCATGACGGTGTGGGAGGGACCCCTCTTGGCTGTTTCTGGTCCTACCCGTCTATTATGTATCCAGAGGAACGTTAGACTTGGAATGTGGTCTGGAGCAGCTTAGAGTTGTCAGCAGTCCTTGCCTGTGACCGGGACTCTGCTTCCTCTTAGGAGTGTTGAACTCCTGTTTTTAGAAGTTGGGACCTGCCCCTCTTTGGTGCATCTTCTCTAATATTATCACATTAGAAGAGGGAACTTACTTTCACTCCTTGAGTTCTTAGGAGCACTAGGAACTAGGACATTTTTTGTGGTTTATAAACTTAATAAATTCAGAGTTAAATTTTGCTGTCTTTAAGCCGTAGGTTTAAAGGGTAAAAATTGGATTCATCTGGAGAGTTTAAATACCATTTGTGCGGGGGTGGGGGGTCAGTTCCCTGGAGATTAGAGGTAAAGGTACATATTTCAGGTAGGGCCTGAGCAAATCTGTGTTGCAAACAATTGTCTGGGTGATTCTGATATGCCTGTCTGATAAAAATCACTTCTTTAAAAATACTGTCTTCATTGTGTAAATGATGTATTCCTGAAAGTCATTCTCCTCTTGTCTCTCAAGGTGAGTCAGTCACAGGTAGAATTTTAAGAAATTACTTCCACACCATCACATGAGTCTGTAACAGTAAATATTCTCCTACACGAGAGCGGCTGCAGAGAACTGTATTTTTTGGATTCATAGATGCATATTTTTCATGTTACTGAAATTGTGACTTATAAACGGTTTATGTATTTAAAGTGATATTGTCTTCCCACCAGGACTGTTACTAAATTAATAATGATGTATCTTTTTTTAAAAAATAAATCTATTTATTTATTTATTTATTTTTGGCTGCGTTGGGTCTTTGTTACTGCGCACGGGCTTTCTCTACTTGTGGCGAGCAAGGGCTAGTCTTTGTTGCGGTGCGCGGGCTTCTCCTTGCAGTGACTTCTCTTGTTGCGGAGCACAGGCTCTAGGCACAGGGGCTTCAGTAGTTGTGGCTCACGGACTTAGTCGCTCCATGGCACGTGGGATCTTCCTGGACCAGGGCTTGAACCCGTGTCCCCTGCATTAGCAGGCGGATTCTTAACCACTGCGCCACCAGGGAAGTCCCAATAATGATGTATCTTAAAGTCAACAGCATCTTTGAATTAGGGAAATAAAATATTTCATCATATAAGAGTATCATAAATTTCTTATTTGGACTTTCAGGTTTCCAGTTTTTTCATATTCAGTGCTGGGATCCTTGATTTTATTTTATTTTTTTCTTTAGGCTAAGTTTTTAGAAGTGAAGCTGCTTGGTTAATATGTGTATAAATTTTAAGGCTTTTGATAATACTAAATTTCTTAAAGCTAAATTTTTTGATATTTGATGCTTTTATTTTATTTTATTTTTGTCTTACCTTTGCTAACCCTAGCTCTAATAAAATGATGAATTTGCATTCAAGATAAGAGTACTTCTCTGCCCCCAACTAATAGTTTCTTTGATGACCACTTTATTTCATCACTGCTTTGTCATGACAAGTTACCAGCTTTGGAGAAGCTGGCCATTTGTCCCTAGAGCACATACTTCCCTCTAGTATGGAGATACTTGGTCATAATATAGAAATCTCTCTTGTTCTTAAAATTTTGTACTTTGCACAGCTAACGTACTTTTAATGGTAAAAGACTGGATGCTTCCCCCTAAGGTCAGCAGCAAGACAAAGATGGCTACTCCCACTGTTTCCATTCAACATTTTATTGAAGGTAAAATGAATAGTGCAGTTAGGCAAGAAAAAGAAATAGGAGGCATCTAGATGGAAAAGAAGAAAAGCTATCTGTCTCTATTCGCAGGTGGCATGATCTTGTATACAGGAAAATCTAAGGAATCCATGCACACACAAAAATATTGGAACAAGTTAGTGAGCTGTAGGGTACAAGATAAATATACAAAAATCATTTGTATTTCTACACACTAGCAATGATGATCTGAAAATGGAATTAGGATAACAATTCTGTTTATAACAACATCAAAAAGAAAAAAAATAGGAATAGATTTAGCTAAAGTGCATATCAAAAACTATAAAACATTTTTGAAAACAATTAAAGAAGATCTAAGTAAATGGAAAGTCGTCTCATGTTCAAGAATTGAAAGACTTAGTATTACAATGACAGGACTCTCCAAACTGATCTACAGATTCAGTGCAATCCCAATCAAAATCCCATCTGGCTTCTTTTGCAGGCATTGACAAGCTGATTCTAAAATTCATGCAACAATGGAAGGGTCCCAGGGTAGCCAAAACAACCTAGAAAAGTAGATCAAAGTCGTAGAACTCATACTTCCCCATTTTGAAACTTCTTACAGAGCTGTAGTAATCAAGAGAATGTGGTACTGGTAGAAGGATAGATATGTAGATCAAGGGATACAATGGTGAGTCCAGAAATAAACCTTTATGACAAATGGATTTTCAGCAAGGGTACCAAGACAGTTCAATGGAGAAAGAGTAGTCTCCAACAGGTGGTGCTGGGACATTTGGACAGCACGTGGGAGGGATTGAAGTTGGACCCCTACCATAGCATACACAAAACGTCACTTAAAATGGATCATAGACCTAAATGAAGCTGAAACTATAGGACTCCTAGAAGAAAGCATGGAAGTAAATCTTTGTGATCTTGGACATTAAAAGCCCAAGTGACAAGAGAAAAAACTTGAGTAAGTTGGACTTCATCAAAACTAAAAACTTTTGTGCATCAGAGGACACCATCAAGAAAATAAAACGATAACCCAGAATGGGAGAAAGTGTTTGTAACATCATATTTGTAAGTCACATATTTGACAAGGCATTTGTATCCAGAATGATATAAAGGGCTCTTACAACTTAACAATTAAAAGATTAGTTGACCCAGTTAAAAAGTGGGTGTAGGATCTGAATTAACATTTCTCCAAAGAAGATATACACATGGGCAATAAACACATGCAAATTGGTGTAATCGCTTCAGAAAACAGTTTGGCAGTTTGTCAGGAAGCTTAACGTCGAGGTTACCGTATCGCCCGTCATAGGCAAATCCACAGAGACGGAAGGTAGGTTAGTGGTTTCCAGGGCGGGGGCCGGAGGGGGCATGGGGGGTGGTTGCTGTTGGGGTTTCTTCTGGGGGTGATAGAAATAAAATAAATATAATATTATATTTATAATATAAATATAATATAATAAAAATAAATGCTCTAGAACTACATGGTGCTGACGGAGGCACAACTCTGAATAAACCAAAAAGCTGAAATGCATGCTTTAAAAGCATTTTAGGGAATGTGAATTAATCTCAACAAAACCGTTACTAAAAAAAAAAGTGTGCTAAAGGCCCTGCTATGTGAGGCTCACACTCTGCCCATCGTCAGCTGTCTTCAGCGTGGCGGTGGCAAATCCCTGGCGCGTGCCGTGCCTGCCTTCCTCTCTGCGGGTGGGGCCCACCAGCAACTGTTGTTCGTGGCTTCTCTTTCTGATTCCAAGAGTAGCTTTGGAATACTTCTTAAAATAGTGCTTTTAGCAACCACTGGAAAGACACTGGCAAAGACCGGATGGGAGACGTCATGGTGTTGCAGGAGACTGCTGATAGTGTCCTGGCGTTGGAGGATAAAAGCGGCATTGAGTGGGCCGTGAGGCTAGAGGTCTGTTCTTAAGGCTGTGCTTCAGCGAAGGAGCGTAAACAGCAGGGACTGTTGAGGTTTCAGGCAGTGAATTGCTGGGGCCCATCCCTGGAGGAGGATTTTGCCACATATTTGTCAAATTTATATTGTAGAAGATACTTTGGGAACCGTGTGGAGGGATGACTTTGCGGGGGATGAGGCTGGAGGCGGGAGGCTGGCCCAGTAGTGATGGTGGCTGTGAGAACCGAGGGGGCCTGGGCCAGGCTCCCACATTGGCGCTGAGAGTGGTCCAGGCCTCAGGCGTGCTGGGAAGCACAGTCAGCAGGTGGTGATCCGTGATGACACCGAGAGTCAGAGAGCAGTAGTGACGCTTGCAGGTGGTGCCTGTACCATGAACGTCAAGACTGAAGGCTGCTGGGTGAGTGGAGAGCTGGGCCCGTGTGCACTGAGCCTGGAGCCTCACACCAGCCTTCAGGCACGACTGCTTAAAGAGGACTGCACTTCAGTAAACACAAGAAACATTCTCCAGAGGCCTACTTACTTTAGCCTATTGGTTAGATGGAAAAAAACCTATGTAGAGCTGATTCACTTTGCTGTACGGTAGAAACTAATACAACACTATAAATCAACCGCATTCCAATAAAAATTAATTTAAAAAAAAACAATAAAAGCGGGGATGGCGGACTTCCCTGGTGGCGCAGCGGTTAAGAATCCGCCTGCCAATGCACGGGACACGGGTTCAAGCCCTGATCCAGGAAGACCCCACATGCCGCGGAGCAACTAAGCCCATGCGCCACAACTACTGAGCCTGCGCTCTAGAGCCCACGAGCCACAACTACTGAGCCCATGTGCCACAACTACTGAAGCCTGCACACCTAGAGCCCGTGCTCCGCAACAAGAGAAGCCACCGCAGTGAGAGGCCCGCACACCGCAACGAAGAGCAGCCCCCGCTCGCCGCAACTAGAGAAAGCCCGCGCGCAGCAACGAAGACCCAATGCAGCCATAAATAAATTAGTTAATTAAATAAATTAAAAATAAATAAATAAATAAAAGCAGGGATGGCAAACCATGGGCCAAATCTGGACCTCCCTCTGTTTTGTACAGCTTGAAAGCTAAGAATGGTTTTTAAACTTTCAATGTTTGAAAAACATCAAAAGCAGAATAATATCCTATGACATATAAAAATTATACAAAATTTAAATTTCAGTGTCCATAAACAAAGGTGTTCTTTTAATTCAAAAAAAAAAAAGAAACCTGGAATAAGAGATTATTGTACTTTCAATGGAAATTCACCCAGTGTTGTGTAATTTAGATGGTACACTGGAGCATGTTTGTCATTAACATGAAGCCTACTGAAGAGGTCTCTGTTTAATCACAGGGAACTTGAAGAATATTCTTGTATTGTGTGTCAGAAAATACATGTGTAGCCTTTAAAAAAGATGGATGTAGCCATGTGTCAGTAACAGATTTCACAATAGATTACAGGTATACAGAAGTTTTATTTCGATAGCATCAAACTCATCTGTTCAGGTTTTTACTTAACAAAATGAGAGAAGAAGAGCACTATGGCCATACCTGTGCTCTCAAATGCACTTGCGTGGTAATGCATGATGTAAGAAAGTTGATGTGTAAGTGTCGTATATGGGAATTGTTTTGTGTTCCTAAATGCTTTTATTCTATCAGAAAGATTTAAGTGCACATATTATAAGATTTTTATGTCAGTCTTTGTTAATTTGCTATTTGAATGCCTGAGTGTTCTAAATATAATTCATGGGTTTATTGAAGATTGATTTCTTTTTCTTTGGGTTACTAAATATTTTCTGATGTTTGGCTTGAAGTACATATTAAGGTGTGAATTTTTTAAATTTTCTGGGGTATAGTAAGAATTATAAATCTTTCACTGTGCATTACTATGTTCCTTTTGTAGTGTTTGTTACTTTTGTCTTTTTTCTTTGTTTTCATTTATTGTGTATTTTACAACTAATGTAAATTGAAGGAAAAAAAGTAAAGCTAAACAGTAAAAGAATTTTCCCTTTTTGTTGAAGTCCAGTTTTCTCAAATACTTTGTTTTATTTTGTTTAAAGGGGTTTGTCTTGGCTGTTACTATCATGAGGGAAGCAACTGATGAATTTCGGCGTTTTCAGCGAGACAAGGAAGTGAATTCACAACTATACAGCAAGCTTACAGTAAGAGGTGAGCAAGACACTTTTAATTCAGTTTATCATTGTTTAATGTAATCATCATTTTAGAATTAACATAAATGCAAGAAAACGTCTTAATTTTGTTACTGAAAATAGTATTATGCGATTGTGTGTTTAATTAATTTTCTTATAATAATATAATGCATATAATTTCAGGGTAGCTTTTTATTCATTCTCTAGATGCTTGGATGTATGTGTTTATGAATATTAATATATACACAAACCCTTAAACGCATGCACACATACACATACATAAATATTAATAGTTTTAGAGTGCGCTCTGTTACAGTTTGTGTATAATGCACATGTACTGGAGACACATGAAACTCAACTGGTGTGCACACACTGTGAAGGGTAGTTATCACTTCCTCTAAAGTCTCTCTTTGCTTTAGATTTTAAACACAATCATTAAGGTCAGACATCTGGTATCATGGCCTTAAACTATCCTTCAGGAAGAGGACTTTGAGCAGCTGAGGCAAATGTCGTGATCCAAAATGGTAATGACGTGTACCGATGTCCCTGTAACCTTCATTTAAGGCTTTAACCCCTGCCTAGTTTATGTTTTTGAGAGTTGTTTATTTGGTTTTTCAGTCCATTGTAGAAAAGAAGCAATGTATTAGGGAGAGAGTGGGTGAAGCTATTACAGGTAAGCGTGATGACAGTAGAAAGTGACAGTGAGAAACTAAATGGAAATTCATAATGACTCAGAGCCTGTTTAAAAATGGAGAAGTTTAGAGTGGAGTTTATGTCTTCTGTTTATACGTGGACATTTGTACAATGAATTATTATTATTTTTTAGTTGTCCAAAAAGTGTTTTTATGCTTTATTGGGATATTTTTCACATAAAATCCATCCATTTAAAATATACAGTTCAGTAGTTTTGCGTATATCACAGAGTTATGAAACCATCACCACCATCTGATTTCAGAACATTTTTAACATTCTAGAAAGAAGCTCTGAATATCTATTAGCAGGCATTTCCCACTCTTGCCGCTTCCCTATCCCACTCCAGCCCCAGGCAACCACTGATCTACTTTCTATCTCTATGGATTTGCCTGTTCTAAACATTTCATATAAATGGAGTCATGTAGTGTGTGGCCTGTTGTCACTGTTTTCTGACACTTGGCATCATGTTTTCAAGGTGCATTCATGTTGCAGCACATACCAGTACTTAGTGTCTTTTTGTTGCCAGGTGATATTCTACTGTATGATATATCATAAGGATGGACATTTGGGTTGTTTCCACTTTTAGGCCATTATAAATAATGCTGCTGTGAACATTTGTGTACACGTTTTGTGTGAACGTTGTTTTTATTTCTTTTGTATATATACCGAGGCATGAAATTACTGGATTGCACGGTAATTCCATGTTTTTGAGGAATTGCCAAACTATTTTCATAATTGGCTGCACCGTTTTACGTTTCCACCAGCAATGTGAGAGGGTTCAGTTTCTCCACATCTTCAACAACACTTGTCTCTCTTTTTGACTGTAGCCATCCTAGTGAGTGTGAAGTGGTATCTCACTGTGGCTTCAGTTTGCATTTCCCTAATGACTAATGATGTTAAATGTCTTTTCATGTGCTTTCTGGCCATTAGTACATCTTCTCTGGAGGAATGTTTATTCACCTCTTTGCCTGCTTTTAAACTGAGGTATTTGTTTTAATTGTTGAGCTGTAGGAGTTCTTTCTGTATTCTGGATTTAAGTCCCATGTTAGATACATATGATTTGGAACTATATTGTCTCATTCTGTGAGTTGTATTTTTTCTTTCTTGATGGTGTCCCCTGATACACAAAAGTTTTAATTTTCATGAAGTCCGAGTTCATCTGTTTTCTTCTTTTTGTCGCTTATGTTTTGGGGTTGTATCTAAGGAACAATTTGCCAACCCAAAGTTACAACAATTTACTTCTGTATTTTCTTCTAGGAGTTTTATAGTTTTAGCTCTTACATTCAGGTCTGTGACCCGTTTTCATTTTGTATTTTGTGTGTGATATGTGATATGGTTTCTCATTCTTTTGCATGTGAATATCAAGTTGTCCCAGTATCATTTGTTGAAAAGACTGTTCTTTCTCAGTTGAATTGAAAAATTAATTATTAAAAAGCTTTAATGCTTAAAGTATTGGCATGGTAGAGGAAAGGTGTGTTGTAGAAAATAAGGTAAGCTTTAGCTTTGGGGAAAAGAATCCCCAGAATGGCCAGGTAAATTAGGTGTAACTTTGGTTTGTCTATTTTAGAATACAGTATAGGTCCTGGCTTATGTTTTAAATTGTTTTGTATTGTGGAATTTGGGCTGAGCAGAGATTTGTTTCTGGGCACTAATTGTATCATTCACAAATAAACGGTGCGGTGACGTCAGCAAAAATGACAGAGTACGCAGCTCCACAAATCAAGCAGAAAGTGGCAGAGCTAACTTCATCAAAACTCTGGAAAACAGTCAAACTTTACAGCATCCAGGTGATTGTAGCATCCAGGAAAAGGCCGCCTAAAAATCGTAGGGAAGCTTTTTGGTATTTTCACCTGCCCTTGCTCCACCCCCTCCCTGTCATGGCGCCCGCCTGGAAGACAGCAGCAGCCATGTTCCCAGTCTGGGCTCTGGCCCTGGCCCTGGAGGGCACAGAGCAGGACGAGCTTGCAGAGCATTGTGTCTGTCTGTCTAACCTGTCTGGGGGATACTTGAAGGACTGACCCAGTTCGCTCGCCTGTCTTTCACCTAACTTGGGATTCAGGGCAGGAAAGCTGAAAAGCTGCAGGCGTTTCTTCTTGTGTAAGGCTTGGGTACAGCCAGAGTAGCCGGGCAAAGATTAGTTGGGGTTCACACACGAGAGTGTCACTTCCAGGCAGGAAAAGATGCGAGAGAATCCAAAGTGCCCCTGTTTGCTCGGGGAATTTTGAAAGCTGCATTCAAGGCCAGGGCTGGATGCAAGCTCAGAAAAGGCCTGAAAAGGTCTTTTGCTTCTGACCAATTTCTAGGCTCAGGGCAGGCGGAAGCGAAGGCCGAGGCAGAGTTATAAACAGCCAGGCTAAGTGACAGGGTCCCCAGCACAGAGCCACAGTCTGCAAAGGCTGGGAGAGGCTGTTCTTCCTTTCTGTCTTCTTTCTTCCCTCCCTCCCTCCCTCCCTCCCTCCCTCTTTGTCACCATATGTGACAAAGAATACATGCTTTACAAAAATAGTTTAGAAAAGTCACTAAATATACATGGCTATAGCATATACCAAGCAGCAAAACAAACCTAGAAGAGGGGGAAATAGCTCATTTCCTGGGTTACCAGATAATAATACTCAAAATGTCCAGTTTTCCACAAAAAATTACAAAGCATGCAAAGAAAGTGTAGCCCATTCACAGAAGAAATTAACAAAAACTGTCTCTGAGGAAGCCCAGACATTGGACTTACTAGACAAACACAATGTCATCTGCCTCAGATATGCTCAGGAAGCTAAGGGAAACAATGGACAAATTGCTAAAAGATACCAGAATGATATGTTAACAAATGGAGAATATCAGTAAAGGTATGTAAGTTTTAAAAAAAGAAGCAAGAAATTCTGGTGCTGAAAAGTACAATAGATGAAGAGAGAAACTCACTAGAGAGTTTCAGTAGCAGATTTGAGCTGGCAGAAGAAAGAATCCGTGAACTTGAACCTAGGTCACTTGAAATTATCCAGTCTGAGGAGCAAGAAGTAGAATGAAGAAAAATAAACAGATCCTAAGAGACTTGTGGGGTAGCGTCACGTGTATTAAGGTACACGTGATGGGAATCTTAGAAGGAGAGGAGAGAGAAAGCACAGAGAGAATATTTGAAGGAATAATGGCCATTAACTCCCCGAATTTGAGAAAAGACGCAAATCTACACATTTCAGGAAGTTCACTGAACCCCAGAAGGATAAATGCAGAGATCCACACTAAGACACATTGCCATCAAACAGTTGAAACCCCAGGACCAAGAGCACACCCTGCAAACAGCAAGAGAGGCAGCTTAGCACATACAAGGGGTCCTCAGTGAGGTGATGAGCCATCTGCAGACTTCTCATCAGAAACCTTAGAGGCCAGGGGGAAGTGGGGTGATGTTTTTAAAAGTGGAAAAGGAGAAACCGTCAACAGAAAATTCTATGCTAGTAAAACTATCACTCAAAAATGAAGCCGAAATTAAGATATTCCCAGATAAATTTAGAATTAAAAATAGGGACTCAAACACAAATACACATATACCCATGTTATCGCGGCACTATATACAGTCGCCAAAAGGTGATGGCAGTCCAGATGTCCATCAGTGGATGGATGGATAAACAAATTATGGTCTGTTCATACATTGGGATATTGGGATATTATTTAGCTATGACAATTAATGAAATGCTGATACATGATAGAATGTGAATGAACCCTGAAAATACTGTGCTATGTAAGAGAAGCCAGACACTAAAGGTCATATATTGTATGACGTCATTCTTCTGAAATATGCAGAAAGAGGTAAGTTAATAGATAGAGAATGCAGATTGTGGTTGCCGTGGCCTGGGGAAGTAGGGAATGGCAGCTGCTTAATGGGTATGAGGTTCTTTTGTGGTGATGAACATGTCTTGGAACGTGACAGAGTTGGTTGCACAATACTGTGAATGTCCTAAGTGCCACTGAATCGTTTACCTTAAAGTGGCTGACTTTATGTCATCCTCACCTCAAATAGTATAAAATGGTGAGGAAGACAGACTGGGATATATCTTTTACAGTTCTGTAATATTTGAATTCAACATACTCTAAAAACAATTTCAGTAGTTTCATTTCAAATGCAAGTGAAAATTCACGTTTTTTAAAAAAATTGGTCATCATTGCCTGTGATCTGAGAAATCGACATTTCCCATGTAGATAGATGACGGTAACGACAGCTGCCCTTTTGGACTCCCGTGTGTATCAGAGCACTTCACTGCTCATTCACATAACCACTGCCCAGGGGTGGCTGGTGTGGTCTCCAGTGACAATGAGAAGCCTGAAGCTCATGCTAAATAATTTGCCCTAAGTTGCCATCCTTCTTGGCAGAGTTCGTATTTGAACCTGGACCCTCTGACCTCAAATTCAGTGTTCTTTCAGCTGTGGCACATTGCTTCGTGGCTGGTTATTCTGATGTAAATGATTGATAAGTAAAATTTAGTATATAGAAAGTGCATGTGTATGCTTATTATTGAGTATAGTTTAAAATTTATTTTTTGAATGGCATTGATTTCTTTCTGTGATTTGTTGTATCATTTTACAGCATGTGAACTTTTTATATTTAGAGTTCGCAAGCACATTCTTGTAGAAATACATTGAGAAAATGTTGTGTTGTTATTTTTTTCTTTTGGAAAGGAAAGCCACTTCCACTGTTAAATATGCTAACGTCTTGAAGGTGCTGTGTTTGGAAGCAGAGAATATTTTAACTCTGGCATATGACCTTAGTGAACACGGAATGATTTTTAGTTTGCTCTTTATTTCATTGCCTGATAAGCTGCTTTTCTTGCGTGGGAATTTTCCATACCTGTTGCTGCTACCTTCCTTCCTTTCTCTTTATGACTACTTGTATTGTTCATTATCTCCTAGTGAATAGCACCAGAGGCAGAGTCAAGGAAGAGAAAATAAAATAGATTTTCCTACTTCTTGGCAGCTTTTGCAAAGAGTTTGAATTGTGTGGCCATTCTACTTTTGGATTCTTGGAAACAATGCTGTTTTTTTCCCTTGTTGCTAGGGAGTCATGTATAGATTGTATACCTTGTTTGTAATCATGCAGGTGGCTAGTTCACAATTCATTTCCACAAATATTTACTAAGTACCCACTATGTGTTGGGTACCATGATAACTTGATGAGATTCAAACATGGATAAGTCCTGACTAAGCTTTTTAAAGAGCTCATGCAGTCAGTATTCTAGCAGATAGGATCAATTCAGAAGTCTTCGTTTATTTGTTTGTGTTTTCATCAGCCGCCGGATCTCAGCAGGGCTAAGTTATGTCAACCACTATTAGTATATTTCCCAAATTTAAACCTAAAGCTAACATGGAACTTGATATTTAGAAATGAAACGAATTAATTTTGTGCTGCTGGGTCCTTCATACAGCTTGTGATGATTGTTTTCCAGTATATCTTAGTTATTTCTTTTTTATTTTTTAATAAATTTATTTATTTTTATTTATTTATTTTTGGCTGCATTGGGTCTTCGTTGCTGCGCGCGGGCTCTCTCTACTTGTGGCGAGCGGGGGCTGCTCTTCGTTGCAGTGCGCAGGCTTCTCACTGCACGGGCTTCAGTAGTTGTGGCTCATGGGTTCTAGAGCGCAGGCTCAGTAGTTGTGGTGCACGGACTTAGTTGCTCCGCGGCATGTGGGATCTTCCCGGACCAGGGATTGAACCTCTGTCCCCTGCGTTGGCAGGCGGATTCTTAACCAGTGCGCCACCAAGGAAGTCCCTTAGTTATTTCTTTTACTAGTTCTGGCATTTTGTCGTTTAACATGTTTTCAAGTATTCAGACATAGGAGAGAGAGAAAAATGTCTGTGACTTGAGCCTTACATAAATTACTTGTGTTTGTGTGTTCGTGTGTGTGTATTTGAGAGAATGTGAGGGAGAACATTTGCATATTTACATGTCTCTCGTGGTCCAGTTTCCTTGCCAAAAAGGAAGCTTATCTGTGCAGAGTATAGAAATCCTTTATTCCTGTGTGTTTTAGCTTCTTTGATTCATATTATCAACACTGTGTTGTCGTCCCACACTTGTTAACATTCTTACTCTGTTTTTTTTACATTAAAAAGATTTTTATGGAATGTCGAATGAAATTTTGTCATCTTTTAGTGAAATCGACTCCATTTGTCAGTAATAATCATTCCTTGAAAATCAAGAGATTTTAAAATCCCTCGTTAGTGCCTTTTACATATTGTCTATGCAATATGTCACTTTCACTAAGTCATCTTTCTTGTCTGTGATCTGAGCAGCATTTTAAAATACACTCTTCCAATGCTCATTCCAGAATGTTCAGCATACACTATTGCATTTTTACTCTAAGTAACATTTATCAATCCATTACTGTATGTCAGGCACAAAGACTTCACATGCACTCCCTCGTTGGTTTGGTTCTCTGCAGCTGTATCATGGTGGACACGTATCCTCAGGACTGGATAGACAGGCAGGAGTGGATGTACATACTCATTATCTGCGTAGCTGCTATTTTTTTCTTAGGTCTCCCTGAGAGGACCTGTATGAATTCATTTCTTCATGATACTAAGCATTTAACATTTTTTATTGCATTGTTTGGCGATTAGGGGCTGGAACCCATGAGACGTAACTTTAAAAAATACTTGCTTGCACGGAGTACCTTCTCACGCAGACAGCGTTTCGTGTCTGTCTGGATGCTGGTAGCATCCTCTGCTTCCCTCCAGCGACTGGCATTACTCTGCTGCTTACCCTAATGACTGGACTCCCAGCCACACGTTTTTTTAAATTTCCAGTTTGGTGGAAAATGCTCTCATTGTATTTGCTTGCTGTTTATCTTTTAACACTTCACTGTTTGTTTCTTATCCTTTATGGAAGTTTATTCCCCCGTTGTTCCTATGTTCACCTTTACCTTATAATTTCTCTACTAAGATAAATTTATCACATGGGGCAAATATTTTTATCTTGTTTGATTAATTTTTTCATTTTTTTTAAGATGTAGATACATTTATAGTTTTTATGTAGGCAAATCTTCTGATCCTTTCCTTTGTGTTTTTTTTTTTTTTTAATTAATTAATTAATTAATTTTTGGCTGTGTTGGGTCTTCATTGCTGCACGCGGGCTTTCTCTAGTTGCGGCGAGCGAGGGCTACTCTTCATTGCAGTGCGCGGGCTTCTCATTGCAGTGGCTTCTCTCATTGTGGAGCACGGGCTCTAGGCGTGCGGGCTTCGGTAGTTGCAGCACGTGGGCTCAGTAGTTGTGGCTCGCGGGCTCTAGAGCACAGGCTCACTAGTTGTGGCACATGGGCTTAGTTGCTCCACGGCATGTGGGATCTTCCCGGACCAGGGCTCAAACCTGTGTCCCCTGCACCGGCAGGCAGACTCTTAGCCACTGCGCCACCAGGGAAGTCCCTCCATGTGACTTTTAGAATCAGTTTGTTAATTTCTATTAAAAAAAAAGCCTGCTGGGACTTTGATTGAAATTGCATTGAATCTGTAGATAAATTTGGGGGAGAATTGACATTTTAATAGTATTAAGTCTTCTGATCCATGAATGAGATATACCTCTTCCTTTATTTAGGTGTTTTAAAATTTCTCTCAGCAATACTTAGGGTTTTTTTCAGAGTATAGGTCTCTCTCTTAATATAATATGATGTGGTATAATATAATATAATATAGTATAGTATAAAACTTATTTCCCAACTACCCACTTTGCTTCATAATCTGTTTTAAGTTAGGCTCCTACCTCCACACCCACTTAAAATGTTGAGAGAGTTGGGGGAGAATGCCATTCCCACCCAAATAATGAAGACAGGCCCGATAACCTGCTGATGTCACGGGTGGTGGTCTGCCCAGGAAGCAATACCTGTTAATCTGAAGTGACCTTCTAGAGGGCTCCTTATATGCGATCAAGTCCTTTTTTAAAAAGTTGCGTAATTATCTCTCACTCTTATCTCCTTGTGTGTGTTTTGTTGGGAAGTAAGTAATTAGTGCATTTTCATCCTTATTTGATAATGTCTGTGTCTGGTTAGATGTGGTCTTTATGGTTATGCTGTCTTCAGTCCATTCTGGCATTTGACCCATTTTAACTGATTAGGCGTAGAATGGTTATCAACTCCTTCTGTTCTTTTAAAATGGGTTAAGTTTGGATATGCATTTGTGAAGAACAAACTAAATGTCCTAGAAGTGCACAGGATCTGAAATTTGGTAGACACTCAGGTGTTTGAATATTTATAGCATTATAGCATTTTAAGCACATTGTGTAGCAGTGTGTATAAAATCCTGCTGATGCTTATACAGGTTACAGAAGGCTTCATGGGGCTATATTTGCTGTGTAATTAAGGAGGTCTGGGGAGGGAGGGGTTTCAGTCAAAAGGAACAGCAAGTGCAGAGAACCTGTAAGAACAGGCAGGGGCCTCACACGGTTGTAGGAGAAGGTGCCAGACTAAGATAGAGCAGGAGCAAAGGGAAACATAGACAGTAGATGAAGCCGGAAAGTTAATTTGAGATCAGCTGTGAAGAATGTGTATACATGCTGCAAATCTGATTATCTTCTAAGTAATTGTCCAATAATGGAGGGTTTGGGGTGAGGATGAACATAATCCTTAATTTTTCAACTAGCTCGTTTGGAATTATGCTGAATTCGGGAAATAATAACAGTGGCGACCATTTAGTTGTGTCTTGTCTCTACAGGTGACGCTGACGAGTGGCAGTGAGAGTGGTAGACAGGGCGCATGGTTAGACACTCTGCAGGAAGAAGAGTGGCTCTTGGAGTGATTTTTGATCTCTCTTCGGAGGAGCCAATAAAACTTGCTTCATGGGGCAAGTTAGATAAATGCTTTCCTCCCGTGGGGAGGAGCACATAAGCCGTCGTACTTTCGAGGCACAGTGGCGGGGAACATTTACTGCTAGAAAGAAAGACTTACCTGCAGTGGTTTAGAGAGAGGAAAGGACTGTTGTTACCTTACTTGGTAATATTCACTATTCACTATTTCATCAAAAGAAGAAGGCTGGTAAGGTACGACTTCCTGAGTACATACTTGACAGTAAATGGAATAGGATATTTTTAAGGAAAACTGTCATTAGGTTTAAATACTGGTGTACGCATTGAAGTATCTTTGTTACTGTATTTAGAACTTGCTTCTATCAAGCGTAGCTCTGAAGTTACTAAATTTTAAATGCCCATTCAATAAACACTGTGTTGTTGATGGTTCCATTGGTTTGTGAGAGCAGGTGGCCGTTGTGTGTTTTCTATGTGCTGTGACTTGTAAAACTTAAGGAATATCTCTTGTTACCAGTCTCTTCCAACTCTGATATTAGTACGTTGCTAGCTAGGATCAGCTATCAGTTCAGCTCACAAAGGGTGGCCAGAAATCAAACCGTTAGTGGAGGCGTGGACTGTGCAGATGAGGCTGCGGAAGGTCTTGATGCTGGGCTGTCGGTGCAGGACAGGTGCATGGGCAGTGGGTGGCTTTCCTCCATCTTTCCTGTCGGGTGCCTTCCCTGTTCTTTGGGAAAGAGAACAGAGAAGTCTGTGAGTTCATGTGACAAAGGCTGTAAAGGAAGTGCAGGCAGTCCCCTGAACACAAGGTTAGAATTATTAGAGAGTTCAAAACTGTTGAACAATTTGACCAGTTCTTCAAAATTTAGAAATGTGTACTTTGAACAGGTGAGGCAGATTATCATACTGGTTTGATGCTGTGCTGTGTTTAGCCTTCTTGTATTTTGTTCATGTTGTAATATTATAAGAGTTGAGAACTTTCAACAGTGCATTTTACCATAAACTGTTTTACTTAACCATGTAATTGCTAGTAAGTTCCATAGAAATGAGTAGCGATCACAACTAATGCCTAAAAATTAAAGGCTATTAAATATAAATTGTGTTTAATTGTGTCTCACATTGTTACCATGTGAGAGAATAATAAATCTCAGAAATGTAAGGTCTTGATTAAGGAGTCAAAAAAGGATGCGTTTTCTTTGTTTCAAAATAGTTTAAAATTATTTACAGTTACTACATCTTATGACTGCAACTATTTCTTTTTCTCTCTTTTTTAAATGTGTCTATTAAAATGTAAAAAAGCAGAAGGAAGGAAAAGTGGATTGGAGAATAGAAGAGAAAATAAAATTAAATGATAAGACAGGAATTCTGTTGAGTTAATACTCAGGGAGTATGAGATCAGTGGTATGTCTTTACTGCCTGATGCTTAGCTATAAAAAACATAATAGTGGGAGTACAGACCTGAAGCTTGAAGTGACCAACTGAAAAAAAAGATTTAAAGTAGACATTCTTTTGCAAATATGTTTTTTGGCTACTAATTGATGTATACTTATCACTTACGAAAATATCGTAAGATTTGCTTCACATGCAATTCTAAAGAACTTTGCTATTTTATAATATGAATAAAAAGTAGCTTCATCTCCCCGCAAAAAGTAACTCCAGCCCTTATGTATTTATTGTATAATTGAGGAACGTGGAAAAATATAACAGCAAAAATACAATATTTACAAAACTTTTTGATATCCTCAAGACAAATTGTTAGGAACTGGTATAGTTCCATTGAAACTCAGCTGCTTTAAGAGGTATTTAGGAAATAAGGCTTTATAATAAGTTGAATTGGTCTAAAAGTCAGTGTAATGACTGGTAATGTTAGTATTTGATAATGTAATATGAACTTAGCTCTTGTTCTGTTAGCTTTCAGAATAAAGTGAATGTAATAGAAGTGGACCTTTTCCCATGTCAAAACAGTAGTTACAAAAATGTAAAGGCAGATCCATAAGGCTGTTGCTGGTTTCAAAAGGGAGATGGACAGAGGGAGGGAGACCAAGATAGGGAGGTGGGGAGAGAGGGAAGGAGGGGGAGAAACAGAGGGGCGAAGGGAGGCAGGGAGGGAGGAGACACAGGGAGCGAGAACTGAACCAAGTCCTGTTGCTGCTTCAGGACGATGTCTCCCATTGTGCACGTCAGCTTCTCACCTCCTCTCTGTGGCACTGACATGGTGTAGATGTTGTGTGTTAGATTTTGTAAGTGATTACAATGCACTAGATACTAGAGAGACAATTTAAGAATTTACATAGTATACCATGTGGAAGCATCACTTTTTGTGTAAATCTCTAGACCTTAGTTTTCAGTCCTGACCTGTGTCTGTAAAGCTACTAGTGGAGGGTGATTTTACATGTAATTTTCTTCGTTTCTTTTTTCTGTCAGTTATGTGCCAATCAGTACTATCCACAATATTAATGTAAGGATTTTACATCTCCATGTTACTCAGCTTCAGTCATCAAATTATTTTATTTAGTGATATTTTTGATCATCCATAACTTGACTCAGACCTGAAATAATGGCAGATGTGGGAAGAACTTTCCAGATGGAATCCTCTTCCCCATTCTCGCACGTCTTTTATTGGGGGATAGTTAACTGTATTTGGGAGTTCACTAGGAGAAGTTAATTTTTAACGACTGTGTCTATCTGAAATAAATTTATTTTGAAAGTATAAGTATAGATAAATTTCTAAAGTGTTATTTTTTCCTCCCAAAGTTATTTCTAAAGTATTATTTATCAACTGAAAGTTTAACTCTGGTGTGCTATTATTTCCTTGAGTTGATTATACTTCTTCTTTTTTTTAAGGTAAAGTGCAAGTTAAGAGTTCAGACATACAAGTTGGAGACCTCATCATAGTGGAAAAGGTTGATGCATTTTTAATATATTTTAGACATGTATATGCCAGTTATTAACATTTAGCCTGATTGCAAGTAACTTTTGAATCTGAAGGAAATTGTTTGAGACATGTATTTTAAATCTTAACATCTTTGTGTAAGGTTTGATATATGTGAAGAAAAAAATATAGGTTTTTGTATAGTCTGTTTTGCTAAAGTACATTTCAGTGTGTGTAGGTAGTCATATTTTGTCTAAAATAAGACATGTTAACTGTTTATTGTTGCATTATCAGAATTATATCTTTTGACCAAAGAATTGTATTAGTTAGAACCTATTTATAATGGAATATGTTTCAGTTTCTAGAGCTTCCTTTTTCAGACAGATGTATTATGTGTAATTATTGGATATTAATTCTTATGGCTTAAAAACTTAACGAGGGGAAAGTAAATGGAAACAAAAGAGGATTAGAAAGAAAAAGTTTAGGTCAATGTAGGAAGAAGCCATTTTAAAAACCCCACAGTGGTCAGAGGTGGCCGTCGACAGGCCGCTACCGGCCCGGAGTCTGGAGGCCTGGGCTGTCTGCCTTTGCGGAGAAGCGTTTCTGCCTGCACAGCCTTCCTGAGTAATGGTGACTGAGGGCATAGTCTTTTTGTTTTTCCTTTTTTAAGGCTCTAGAACAACATTTTAAAGAATATAGAATGAGAGGTTTTCATAAGGCCTCTTACAGAGGAGTGTGAGCCCCTGGTACCAGCTGATATCCACATGGGAACCCATGGGAACATACCCAGCCTGAGCTGCCTCGTGGGAAGGTTTAGTGAGAGCCTTCTTCCTCAAGAGGAAAGTGGTCTTCATCTCATTGCAGTAATCTGTACACAGAGAATGTTTTGGGCTGTGTTTGTCAGATTTTACAGAAAGGAGAAAATTAAACATACTGATTTGCAACTTATTTACGTAGTGTTCAGTTATATGGATACTGTAAGTTACTAACTTTTGATCCATTGTTAGATTTTGGATGGTTTCTCTCTTCTGCTGTGAGAAGTGCTATAATGAACATTCTGGTACATACATCCTTGCAGGACTCTATAGGATAAATGCTGACAAGAGGGATGGCTGAGCCGTATGTTAGTCATATAAATTTTGATGCAATTTTTAAGGAACACCAACATTTGTTTTCTCAAGTTTCTGTGGTCCGGAATCTGGGTGCAACCTAGCTGCACCTCCTGGCTCTGGGTCCCCCTTAAGGCTCTTAGTCAAGTTGTGTCAAGGTGTCAGCCCAGTAGCCATCACCTCCAAGTTCCACGGGGGTGGAGCTGATGCCAGTCTCACTCTTGGGGTTGTTGGCAGGACTTAGTGCCTCTTTGGACTCAGGGCCTCAGTTCTACGAGCTTTTGGCCTGAGGCCACCCTCATTCCTGGCCACATGGGCCTCTCCACCAGGCAGCCCACCACCGGCCTGCCAGCAGGAGGGGGAAAGAGAGAGTGTGAGTGCCAGCAGAAAGGTTGCACAGTCTCCGAGACCTAGACTCCAGAGTTTTCCTCTTGACTTTTAGGAGGATGTCTCGTGTTTGTTGTGTTGAAGGTTAGGATAGAATCTCTCTTTGTGAGTCAAATGAGTACTGTTTGGCCTTTTCATTCTTTCATCTCTTATTTCCTCCTTAACTCTCCTATTTACCCTTTTTTTCCCATACCTCTGCTGTTTAGTTTGACGTAGTGGTACGCTCACCTTCCTGTCTTCCCTCAGTCCCCCCATTTTTACTGAGTAACAGGTGCACCCTTCTTGGCCATCTCATTAGTCATACAGGTAGATGTGAAAGAGAGATCTACATCTGTGTCTGGGTGTTCCTCTTCAGTGTCTCTCTGGCCTCACAGGTGTCTTCTCCATCAGTAAGAAAGATTGGTGAGTGACATAGGCCTCTGTAGACATCCAGGTAAAGGTTTTCCTTTGATGTGGAGCTGCACCTCTGTGTGTTTGTTTGTCATGTCAGTGTCCAGTGGATAGCACGTTGTGGATGACACACCAGTGTTACATATATGTGAGCATGTGTGTGGTATCCTGTGCTACTCTGAAATTTAAAGATTTGGTAGCAGAGCGAGAGGGAAGACCTCTAAAATGTTTTCACTAGCCTTAAGGAAGCACTGCTGCGTACTAAAAAATAGGGGTGGCCCCACTTACCTGACTTAGTTTCTTATAGTGCCAATTGTACTTCCATTTTCATATAAAAATTTTCATGTATTTTACTCTCCTGGAAAACATTGAGTATTCTGAAGTTTGATAACATAGTTTCCAGTAACTACTGGGAAATGATAAATTTTTAGTAGTAGATTCATGGTATTTGTCAAACCAATTTTGTGATTTTTGTAGTGTTAAAAGATTTTTTTCTTGCCAGTTGATATAATCATCATAAGGAAATAGCAGAGATCTGGTAGCAAGTGGCTTTGTCCTTCTACTTTTTATTTAAGAGTTCTGGGAATACTTACCACTAACCAGAAAAGCTATTTCTCTTTTATTTGACCATATTCCCATTTATAAATTAGTGTTTGGATATTTCCATGGTGGATTTTATGTTATAGGATAGTTGTAATTTTTTATCTTAGCATGGAATTAAAATTAGTACATCGATATTCATTTTATGGGTATTTAGAAGAATAATGCTAATCAGCTTTGGCTCAGTGTTACAGACGTCAGTAGCCGTAGAACGTGGGAGAGCAGCAGCCTGGGACAGAGAGTGGAAAGAGGATGGCGCGGCCTTCAGTGTTCACTGCATCCGGGTTTAAACTCCTAGTTCTCCAGATTCAAATTCAGCCTAGGAGAAGTATGTCTTTGACATGTACCTGGAAATTGGGAGGGTAGGACCTTTCAGAGTCAAGGTCAGATGATCCTTTATGCATGCAAGGTGAAGCAAGAAATTCCAAAGATTATCTCCCAGCTTAATAAGGAAACCTGAGCAGTATCTGAATTCTTAGACAGATGTATGTATCAAAATCTCAGCAAGGTTTTTTCTTCGTTTGTTTGTTTTGTTTTTAAAGACAAAATAAGATTTTTCTAAAACTAATTTGGCAAGGCACAGGCCCTAACATGGCAAAAACAACCTTGACAAGGAGAATAAAGTGAAAAGAGTCACTCTCCTATTGTTAAGGCATACTTCCTACTATATTAATTAACATAGGGCAGAAGAAGGGTAGAAACAAAGATAATGAAACATCAATGGAGAACCCAGAAATAGACCCACCCCAATATGCTCAAGTGATTTTTGACAAAGTGCAAAAGCAATTAAAATGGAGGATGGATAGCCTTTCAACAAAACAGGCTGGAACTATTGGACATCAATGGGTAAAAAATGAACCATAATCTAAATGTCACACCTTATATAGATATTAAATCAAAGTGGACCAGGGACTTAAATATATAATGTAAAACTGTAAAACTTTTAGAATAAAACAGGAGAAAATATTTAGAATCTAGTGTAGGAAAATAGTTTTTAGACTTGACACCAAAAGCACAATGCATATAAGGGTGAAATAGATAGATTGCATCATTAAAATTAAAAATTTGTGCTTTGTGAAAGAACATGTGAATATGGTGGAGAAACAGACTGGGAGAAAATATTTGTAAACCATATATCCACAAAGATTTGTATCTAGAATATGTAAAAACTCTTAATACTCAACAGTAAAAAAAAAAAATCAAGTTAGAAAATGGGCAAAAAAAATAAAGAAACATTTAGCCAAAGAAGACATACAGGTAGAAAATAAGCATATGAAACGATATTCAACATCATTAGTTATCTGGAAATGCAAATGAAAATACAGTGAAATATCACTACACATATAGCAGAATGGCTACAATGAAAAATGATGACAGCACGAATGCTGGCAGTGACGTGAAGACAGTGGATCACTCATACAATTCATGTGGGGATATCAAATGTTACAGCTATTCTGGAAAATCATTAGACAGTCTGTTAAAAAACTAGGTATACAACTATCATTTGACCCAGCAGTTGAACTTTTGGACCTTTATCACAGGTAAATATTAATTTAGATTGGCACAAAAGCCTGAAAATGAATGTTTATACCTGCATTATTCATGATAGCCAAAAATCAGAAACAGTTCAGATATTCTGAATGGGTCATGGTCAGAGAAACTACTGTATATTATACCATGGTAATTTCATGTTAAGGAAACACAGGTCCCTGCTCCTGTATTGCTCAGAGTCTTGAGAGGAGGGAAGAATAGAAAGTATCCAATAATTATTTTGAAGTTTCTAGTTTGTTTATTAATGCCTCATAGAAAATAAAACAGGATAAGGGAATAAAGGGTAATGGTTTAAAATTAAAATTAAGAAAAAAATTCCATGTATGATAGTATCAAAGGAATAAAATACTTATAAATAAAATCATTGTTAAGAATAAACTTAAAAGAACAAAACTTGTAAAACATTGTTAAAACACAGTAAAGAAGACCTGGATAAACAGAATGACGTCCCATGTTCATGGATTAGAAGTATTCATATGTTAAAATGGCAATACTCCCAAACTGATCTACAGATTCAGTGCTGTCCCTCTTAACATCCCAGCTGACTTCTTTGCAGAAATTGACAAGCTGATTCTAAAATTCATATGGAAATACAAGAGATTCAGAATAGCCAAAGCAGTTTTTAAAAATGTGAACAAAATTGGCGTATTCACACTTCTCCATTTCAGAACTTTTTACAAAGTTAACATTAATCAGGACAGTATGGAATTGGCATAAATTAAACGTTGAGAGTCCAGAAATAAAGCCTTAAATTTCTGATTAATAGATTTTCAACAAGGGTGCCTAGAAAATTCAGTGGGATGGGGCTGTGTTTGGGTGGGTGCTTATTTTTGACCCAATACTGATTATGAGAGTCTTCATTTTGTTGTGTGCAGCTGTAATTCATTCATTCTGTGGTTACATAGTATGCCTGTTATCCCTTCTACTCTTGGTGGATATTTGGGTAGCTTCTAAGTTTTGCCTGTTAGGAATGATACCTCTGAGTCATGCTTGACCATGTCTTTTGGCTCCCACGTGCACACATTGCTGCTGCATGTGTACTGAGGAGTGGACTTGTTGGATTTTGGGGTGAGTGTGTGTGTTGCACTTGAGTACTTACTGCAGATGATTTTGCAAATTGATGTATCAAATTATACTCAGATCAACAGTGAGTAAGAGTTCCCATTCCTTCATGTTTGCCAACACTTGGCGTTGCCAGCCTTTTAAATTTACCATTTCCAAGTTATACATAGTGGTTGTGGTTTTAATGTGCATTTCTGGAAAGACTAACAAAGTTGGACACCTCTTCATATGATTTTGGATATCTTTCTTATTTGGGAAAAGCCGTGAGAGTCTCTTGCTGTTTTTCTTCAGAGTTATCCTTTCTTAACAGTTTGCTGGCCTTCAAGTATTCTGGATGGGAGTCCTTTATTAGTTTTATGTTGTGAATATCTTTTCCTTACTAGTGTGCTTTGTGGAACAGAGATGCTTAATTTTAATGAAGTCAACCTTATTAATCTTTTTCATCTGTAATAAGTTTTTTTTTTTTAATTTGTGGTGGTAAGGGGAAGGAGTCTTGTTTAAGAAATCTCTTCCTACCAAAAAGTCATGAAAATATTCTTCTATATTATCTTTTAGGTTTTATTGTTTTGACTTTGACATTTAAAAAATTTTTATTTATTTATTTTTAAATTTTTGGCTGCATTGGGTCTTTGTTGCAGTGAGCAGGGGCTACTCTTCATCGTGGTGTGTGGACTTCTCATTGCGGTGGCTTCTCTTGTAGCGGAGCACGGGCTCTAGGCGCCCAGGCCTCAGTAGTTGTGGTGCATGGGCTCAGTAGTTGTGGCTTGCAGGCTCTAGAGCGCAGGCTCCGTAGCTGTGGTGCACGGGCTTAGTTGCTCCGCGGCATGTGGGATCTTCCCGGACCAGGGCTCGAACCCGTGTCCCCTGCATTGGCAGGCGGATTCTTAACCACTGCACCACCAGGGAAGTCCCTGACTTTGACAGTTAGAATTATAATTCGTTTGGAATAGATTTTCATGTTTCGATTGAAGGAGAGGCCAGGTATTATCTCTTCTCATCGCCCATGGGTATCTAGTTTTCTCAGCACTGTTTATTGAAAAGATGTCTGCAGTGCCAACTTTCTCATAAATCTGGTGTCCACAGATGTGTGGGCCGATTTCTGGATTCTCTGCTTTTACATTAATATAATCATCCATCTTAGTGGAATACCATCTTGTCTTAATTACTCTATTTTAATATTTAGTTTTGTTATGTTGTACAGACAACTGTCCATGTTGTTTCTCACACTTGTCTAGTCATTCTTGGCCTTTGC
>NC_080076.1:816200-841200 GCF_949987535.1 Balaenoptera acutorostrata | reverse complement strand
GTGCAGCTGCCCCCTCCACGGAAACTTCTCCTGGGACTGAGCTGAGCTGCCGTCCTCCAGCCCACGGAGGTGGGAGCGTCAGGCTGCTCTGGGGAACAAAAACGGCCACGTCTGGTCGCAGAGCCGTGAAAGGCCTGCCTTTTTCCTTAGGGTTCCATGGGAGTTAAGGGTTTAAGACCGAGTCATGTGGCAGCAGGCACTGGAGGTGGTGGTCTAGTGATGCATCTGAGGAAAGTCTCCGACAGAAGAGGTTTTAAACCCCATTAACCAGGAAGCCCATTAACCAGATCATTTATTTCCTGATTATTCCATTAAGCAAAAATTTCTGGATTATGTTTTGATGGGCTTGTGATGAAATCCCGGGCAGTGTTTCTTTAATGAGGAGGCGTTGGGGGCCGCTCCCCCTAAACGGTGGAGCTGCCTGCCTCGCTGGCTCAGCTGGGAGGTTAGCCAAGGCCCCAGCAGGGGCAGCGAGGAGATACAGAAAGATGCTCGAGCACAGAGCTAATGAGGGGGACCCAGGGCAGAACGTTTGGCTCCAGAGGGTGAGTGGAGACGGGCGTGTGGAGGACGGGAAGCCGCTCAGCAGAGGGGCGAGATGGGAGACGGGGTCTGGATCCCAAAGCAGGAGGCACCCGGGTTGTGGACAGAAGTCAGCACAGGCCTTTGACACTCCCGGGTCACAGGGCGTTTCATCGCAGGCCGTGTCCTCATTGGAAGCATTTGTGTTCGTGCCAGGACCCCTGTGGGCTCTGGGAGAGTAGTCCGGTTTCGTTCAACCCGTGGGATGTCTCGTCCCTGCTCTCAGTAAAGAAGTCATCGCCCACAACTGGGGGGCTGGCCCTTGGCGACTGCACGCGGGGACTGGAAGGGACCCCAAGGCCTGAGCTCAGCAGACAGTCATCATACCTGCTGTCACAGCTCGACAGGTTGCGTCCCGGGGGTGGGTGTGTCTGAGAGCCCAGCGAGGGCCGGGCTGGGAAAGCGTTATTACAAAAGAAAATGTACCCAGGCCCTGGCCTCCAGGAGCCCCCGAGAAGGGGAGGAGAGCCGGGCGCCCGAGGGAACAGTGGACCCTCGCTCCTGACCACAACCTGACAGCTGGGCCTGCGCACACGCGCGGGGGTCACCAGCCGCGCCCGAGGGACGGGGGCTCCGTGCTCGCGCCCTTTCGCTCTCTTGGCCCACACCCCCGACGCTGCGAGGAAGCACGGATATTTGGGACTGCAGTTCTCACAGGTTGCTGCGACCTAACGGTTTTATTTCTGTCCGTACGTAGAAGACTTACCCTCTCCGTAGCCCTTTCCCTTGCTGGCCGGGCACTCTGCGGGGCCACGCCAGCCTCAGCACCCCCAGGGGCCTAAAGCTGAGCTCGTGCTCCTTCCAGGTGCCTCCAGTTTGTCCAAGTGCCGTTTCCCTGTCACCCAAACTCGACGCCCTCCCGTGGCCCCAGAATCACACTCTCCTGGCTGCCGGACCCCACCTTGTTCTCCATGTGCACGAGGCCTGTGCCAGGGACACCCCTGGACCCCGGGTGGTGAGCCCGGCCGGGCGGGTGGGACCCAGACATACCAGAAGCCGTGGGGAGAAAGGGGGGACCTGGGCTTAGGGTGCTTTGGGCCGAACCGCGGGAGGCGAGTGTGGGGGGACCCCGCCGCGCCGATTCCTGGGGGCTGGGGGCTCCAGGGAAACATGTCGACGGCGCGTGCCTGCTCACTGCTGACGGCCCGGCGTTGACCAGGCAGTGGCGGCCTCTCCCGGACCAGACCCGTCAGTGCCTTTGCTCCCGAAATCTGGGTGCGTTGTCTCCTGTCTTTGGTCTTGGTGGGTGAAGAGCATTACTTTTGGTACTAAAGTAGTGGTTTGCAAAGCAAATTTGCCGTCACTTTTAGCAGGGCTTCGGCTGAGGTGTGTCCTGTGTCACCACCTTCTGAGGCCAAATCTCAGCTTTGCTTCAAGTGTGGGTTTAGGACATTGAGGTCCTGTGAGGCCCTGTTTAAACTGTAAGCTCTACACAAGCCTCCAGGAGGCCCATGAGCCTGGACGTGGCGACAGGACGGAAAGAGTTGGAAGAAGAAGACGCTGCCGTCCCAGACCCTGTCTGGCTGTCGTCCCCCCAATCCCCGACCGCAGCCCCTCCTCGCGAGATGCACACGATGGCCACGCGTGTGGCTCGTCCCCTCGCCGGCAAGGGCGCGCGGCCGAGGCGAGCAGTGACGCCCCATCCCCACAGACGCAAAGGGACCCGTCCACCCTCTTTACAGTGGCGGGAACTCGGCCCCGCAGAGCCAGCAACTGGCAGGGCCGCCTGGCGGGGAAAGGCTGCGCCGGGTGGCGTGGGTGTCTCCGTGGGGCCCTGCTCTGTTCCGGAAGCTTCCGTGACGAGACCCCATCCTCGGTCATGGGTCACTGCGGCGTGAAGCCTGGGGCATGTGGCCTCCGCAGAGTCTGCTGCCCGGGAGCCTGGCATTCCGCACACCGTCAGCCGAGGCCAGCTGACGGGAGAGGAGACAGGGGACAGACGAGGCCCGGTGTCCGAGAGGCGGCAGCTTAGCACCTGCCCTTGAACTTGATAAGACACAGATCCGTGCTGACTCAGTTAGACGTCTACACCTCCTTCTCTGCATCTGAGAAAACAGGTGCTGGCCTCAAGGGCCACTCAGACCATGCTCTGTCGCCATGAGGCAAAGCTTACAGTGGCCTGGGGGGTGACAGAGTCTCAGGGCCCCCTCTCACGTGGCTGACAGTGGAGCTGACACCACATCTGCTGGGCTCTGTACTGTGGTTTGTGCCCCGTGGACGGAAAGGCCAGCGGGCAGGTGACCCTGTGACAGGAAGTGCCCGAGGCCACCGTGTCCTGTCTTCCTCTTTGTTTGAGAGAAAAAGCCAAAGCTCCGGGGCTGCTGCTCACACCGTCATGCCCTCCCCCGGGCAGTCAGTGGCCTGTCCTCCGTCAGCAGGACCCCCCATGGGGCTCTGGCGCGGCCGTAGCGGGAACTCCGCAGCTGGCTGAGGCCTGCGGGGCTGCTGGCCGTGGGGCCCGAACGTGCGGAAGGGATTTTCCTGGCAACCCGGGGAAAGGGAAGGCCAGGCCCTGAGGAGGGCATGACGGCACGGAAGCCGCCTGCAGAGGTCGTTTTAGAGGCTAAGGGGCGGGGGCGGGGCCACAGGTGCCCAGGGCCGGTGGGGAACAAAGGAAGGAGAGGTCGGGGGTCCTTACAGCACGTGGTCCAGCTCAGACCCGGGACAAGAGCTGCTACAAGAGCTGCGGCTCTGGCCACATCCGACCAGGGCCTCCAGGGCCCCTCAGGTCCTAACGCCGCAGCTCGGGCCTCCCGTTCCTCCACGCTGAGCCTGAAACCACCCATGGGCCCCGCACGGCGGAGCCACCTGGCCCCCTTGCCCAGATGCCCTGGTCAGACGCCTGTCTCCGCCTGGGTCCTCCCTCCACCTGGGCCTGGCCGGCCCTCCCTGCCTTCTGACGGGAGCCCCCCGGTGCCAACCAACCACCCACCTGGATTTGTTTTTTCAAGAAGGCATTGTTTATTTTATCTGCTTTCGGTTCTGCCTTGCCTGTTCCTTGTCACCTGAATTTCCTGCCAATCCTTTCAGCACCTCCTGTTGGGACCTGCCCAGTGAGTCTGGCAAATTGGTTCCAATTAGCATGACTGTAAACCCGGTGGGCACCCAGGGCCTCACACCCAGGTGCCTGGCTGGGCGGGAGAAAAAGCAGGAACGTGGCAGGAAAACAAGGAGGGAGTCACTGGAGGCTGTCACTTCCCTGGGCCGCCTGCACCAAGTCCCAGAGCCGGCGGCCTAAGCGCCTCACGGGGCTGGGGCCGGACGCCAAGGCCAAGCTGTGGGCAGGCTGGTGCCTTCCGAGCCGTGAGGGGCCTCTCAGCCCAGCCTCTCCCCAGCTCCCGGTGGCCGCCCGAAACCGCTGGGGTTCCCGACCTCTGTCTGTGTGGTCATGTGGCCTCTCCCTAGGTGTGTGTGTGTCCAAATGTCCCCTTTTCACAAGGACACCACTCACGTTGGGCGAGGGCCACCCTGCTCCAGCCCGAGCTCATCCTAACCAGTCACGCGCAAAGAGGGGCACCGCCAGGGGCCCCGGGGTCGGACTCCAGCGCGTGCATCTGGGGGGACACCCTCGGCCCCTGGCGGAGGTCTGAAGGCAGCTGCCGGGCTCGCTCCTACGTGCCGTCCGGTCGCCAGCGGGGCTTCCTGCGCCGCTCCTTCCCTCCCCCCTCCCCCCTCCCCCCTCCCCCCCATCCCGCCGCCTCCGCCCAGGCCCGGTCCAGTCTCTCCAGGGTTCAGCCTCCGCTTCCCCAGGGACTGTTCTCCTACCGACTGTCCCTCCTTTCTCTCCTTTTGGTCACTGAGACAAAATGTATTTACACGTCCCTTGGTAGCAGGACTTAATTCACCACGGTGCAGACTGAAACTAGCCCAGTTTACACAGAAGATAACATGAGTGTATTCTACTGCGTGATCTTTCTTTAAAACCCTCATTTAACCTAAGAAAAGTGAACAGCTGGGCAGGATTTCTCTAGAAAACTACAGAAACGAAAGCTGGCCCCCGTGGACCGCCCAGGCACGGTCCGCACCCTGACCCTGGGGGCCCGAGCCCGTCCGCGCCCACGCCAGGGGCAGAGGTACCGCAGGCAGAGCCACGGCGGGGCCGGACGCCCCATGTTCACACACTGGCTGGCTCTGGGCCGGAGGCGCAGGGATCTTCTCCGAAGTTCTCGTCCCTCGGCCCTGCTCTCTGGCTCCAGGGCTGGCAGCCGGCCGTTCCCGACTGCTGCGGCTGGACAGTGTCCTGTCGCTTTTGCTTTAAATCCTCTCGTGTGCTGCGTGTGCCCTGAAGACGCGGTCCGCGCCCTGCCGGGCCCCTCGCGGATCTGCCCGCCCGCGTCCAGGGGTATGCCAGCTCCAGGGGGACCAGGAGCCCGCCCGCCCCGCCTCCTGGGGGCCCCTCCGCCCCTGACGGGGCACTGAGCGTGTGAAGGCAGGGCCTGCAGAGCCCCGCGGCTGAGGCCTCGAGGACCCCGCGCGGACCTCCCGGGACTTTCCACGGTCACCCCCTCCGTGCGGCCGGCTGTCCTGCCCCCAGAGCTCCCCGAGCCCCACGGCACAGAGCAGGAGGCTCTAGGAGCGGGCCGTGACTCAGCCGGGGAGGAATGTATTCTTTGGCATTTGCTGCGAGGAGCTGGAGTTGGCATTGCCTCTGAACACGTGGGAGTCCAGGCCGGACGGCTCTGCGTCTGTCACCTCCCCCAGGGCGGGGAGGCTTCAGAGGCCCTGGGGGCCCACATGGCCCGGCCCTGGGACCTGCTTCTCCAGGGCTGGCAGAGGAGCTGCTTTTATAGGATTAACAGCAGCACCTGGGAAGCTGGGGAAGCAAGAGAAATGGAAATTCAGGGTGATTTTGCCAAAGGCCACTTAGGCTTCTGTCCTGTGACTTTAAAATTAGGTTAGTGAAGCACTAAATCTACCTCCGACGTTCGGTTCCGACGGTCACACCTCGGGAGACACCTTCAGCATGGGACGGCGTCTCCGTGACTATGTGGCCGGGCGCCACCCGCTGAGTCACCGAGTCTGAGCCCCACGCCTGCCCCACTGCGGGAAACCGGCTTCTCCCGAGGCGGACCGGCCTGACCCTGTCTTCCCGCAGAGACGGAAGCTCGTGGAAGCTGCCTTCCGCGGTAAACAGCAATCCCAGGCTACTGATCTCTGAGCGAACGCGTAGACGAGTAAAGCAACGAGGGAATGCACGTGTATGAGACGCTGCGCTGGGAGCTGGGAGAGCTGGGAACAGAGGCTCAGGGGAGAGGCCCCGCTCCAGCAGCAGCTCCCCTGCGTGGAGCCGTGGGCCTGTGCCTCGTGCCCACGTGTTCCGTGTTAACCGGCAGTGAAGTTTCATTCCCGTAACTCACCACCATCAGGGTGACACCCTGGACCCAGTGGCAGGTCTAGGCCCTACACAAGGCCCTGAGTTCAGGCTCCCTTGCCCGAGCCGCCTCGTGCCCCCTCCCGTCCCTTCAGGCGCCGCCTGGCTCCTCGCACTGTCCCCCCTCCGGCTCTGAATCCTCCCAGACCGCGCCGAGGTACAGCGGCTGACAACCTCAAAGAACTGCCGGGTCTCCGCGGCATGCGGGCTCCCAGCCCGTTCTCCGCGCCCACGGAAGACGTCACTGGGTGATCCCAGCATCCTTTCCCACTGAGCCCAGACAGCCCTGAGCTTGGCGCTCCAGGAGCCACTGCCCAGCAATCACGTTCAGACACCGAGAGGAGGCCTCCGCCTTCCCGCCTTAAGCGAACGGCTTGAAGAAGCTGATGGGATTTCAAGCCTCTGCTGGAGGGCTGTCCGCCTGGCCCCCTCGAACCACATCATCCGAGAGAGCTCGCTTTGCCACCGAGGACCCTTAGAAATTCCAACATCGCTCTGGTCTGCTGATTCACGCAGATGACTCTCCAGGTGGAAATCCATCTCCTTATTCGAACATGTGGCACAGCTGCCTCTCGCTTAGGAGCCGCTGAGCTGCCTCTCGCTTAGGAGCCGCCCGCCATTGTCAGAGGCTGATTGAAAACAGCGAGGCTATCTCTTCCCCGGGACTGTTCATCAGTTTCGTGTGTTTGTGCAGTTTGGCTTGAAAAACGAAGTAAGGAGTTAGCCCGAGTCCAAACGCAGCGCACGGCCACGTGTAACTGTGAATCCCTGGCCGGTCAGGAGGGTGTTGCACCTTCCTGGCCCTTCGGCAGGTGTTGGGTGAACCTCAGATGGCTGGCCGGCGGTCCCTGGACCAAGACACCCTGCCCGCGCCCCACTGAAAAGTTTCTGCCCGATGGCCTCTCCCTCAATCCTTGGCAAAATTCTGTGAGATACCCAGGAGTTTTGAACTGCTGTTTAAACCACACCTTGTTTATCTTCCTAAATGCTAAGTGGTAGATGGAAAGCACATTTCAGAACACTTGGTGTTCCTGCAAACACGGAGACGTTTCTTGATCTATTCCCAGCTCTTGAATCAACAGTCCTTTTGAGGTTGCCGCAAGTCCGGGGGGGGTCACACAGTGGCTTCCACACTGGGGCCCTGCCACTGGGAGGCAAGTGACTTCTTCTCCTCCCCCCTCCCTCCTCCCCTCCTTTTTTTTTTTTTTTTTGCAGCCAAAAAAGCTGCATTGTTTCCACTTGATGGTGGCTTGGGAGGCCCCATGGCTGGAGGGGGAGGCTGGGGCACAGGCCCCGCCCAGGGCTGGGAAGGCCCCTAGCTGGCTTGAGATACTCGCCCAGTAGGTCACGGAGTGTGGTCAGGGGGCTGCGTCTCCTTGGAGAGTCTCCACTCCTGGTTCGGAGTGGTTTTGGGAAGTCACGGAGACAGGTCTGCAGGCAGAGCCGGCCATCCTGAGCAGCAGGGCCTGGCTCGGGGTCTCCCAGGCCAGGGCAGCTCCGTGGTTTCTAGGGTGAAGCCCCCTCACCGCGAGACAGCGCTGCACCTGCTGGAAGACTCATGTCCAGGAGACACTGTGGCCAGCTTGCGGGAAGACTGGCCGCCCCCTGCGGGGCCTGGGGGAGGTGGTCCAGGAGGATCATTCTTGGGGATCTGGGGGCCCATGGTGGTGACAGCCAGCAGCTAACCACGAAAAGGGTGTCGGCTGGTCCTAGAAGCCAAGAGGACGGCCCAGAGGCTGCGTCTGGAGGGGAGTTGAGTGGGACCCTCGGAGATGGGTGAGACCGCCGGGCGTTGGGGCCGGTGACTCTGAGAACCAGACCCGCTTTTCCTCCGCACTGGAGGCCACAGGTCCCCTGCTGCCTGGGTGCAGGGCTGCCTAAATATTGAAAAGTGTTAAATCAAGCTTGCAAATTGGATAAACTCTGCCTTCATAACCACCTGAGAGCCCAGCTTTGAACTTAGAACTCTTGGCTTTTATAGGCAAAGTGGCGGCAGGGGAGAGACCAGCTCAGGTCCCGTCTGCTTTCCTCAATCTCCTCCCCGCCGACTTGACCCCGGTCCACCTGTCCAGCCGATGCCGCCCTGGCTGTGTGGTCTGGCAGGCGGACGATTTGGGGAGGGGCTCCGAGGGTCTGCAGGGGTCAGGGTGAGGGTTAGGGCTGGCTTGGGGCAGGCCGTTCTCCCCAGGAGGGGCCCTCCCGCCTGAGGCCACGGGGGTCCTGACAGGGAGGGGCTGCCCGCCCTGACGGGGGTGAGTGGGGCCAGGTGTCCCTTGTTTGCTGGCCGTGGTCACTGGTGTTTGGGCCCCTTCTCTCCCCAGGTGCCGAGGCTCAGCGAGAGCTTCTGGAAGCAGCATGCAGGGTGAGGGAGGTGTTGTCCACGCAGGTCTGAAGGAGGGCGGGCTTGGGGTGGCCTGCAGGCCGAGGGGCACTTGGGCACAGTGGCCGAGCCTGTGCCCGGCTTACTGCTCCTTCCCTGCCTCGGCTGAAAGGGTCTCCACCCTCTCAGTGGCCCGGGTCAGCCTCTCTCCCACCTCCTGGCCACCTGGTCACCCCGCTCCCCTCTGACCACCCACAGACCGTTGTGACCGGACATCGCCCGTTCCCCGGACTCACCGCTTCCCAGCCTCCACTCGTCACCTCCCGACGCAGCTCAGGTCCCGCCCCAGCGCCCTGGGCACAGGCAAGCCCCAAGCCAGGCTGACACTCAGACGTGGGGCGGGGGGACCGTGGCTGGCCCGACGCCATCAGGAATGAGACCCAGGCTTGTGAAGGGCGGGGCGGGGCTAGGGAAGCAGGTTCGGTTCCCGGCACCAAACAGCCCCCGTCGCCCCAGGGGGCCGCCCAGTTCACTCCCCCGGGGACGGGCACCCAGCCCTCTGAGATGAGCCCGTGAGGGGACGGAACAGCGCGGCCCAGAGCTCCGGGCCGGGGCGCCGAGAGGCTTAATGGTGCTCAGCGGGCCGCTCCTAATTGCCTGTGGAATTGAGGGCTGATTCTCAGGTACGGCCCCAAGGAGTGATTCCACCAAACGGGCCGAAGGCGCCGCTTCCTCGTCCATCCGCGGGTGGGGGAGGGGTGCTGCTCACACAGACCCCGTCAGGCCGCGTGGGCAGCGCCCATGGACGGGGCACCCCGGCCCCTAAGGCAGCGCAGCCAGGGCAGAGGATCCAGGCTGGGGGCAGGGCCTTGGGCAGGACCACAGCCCAGGCCTGAGGCCCCACCGCAGGGCATGCGGGTACGGCTGCACCGGGCCTGGCCCCCCTGCGGCGCCCTCGCGGGGACCTGCCCCGCGTCCCCAGGGTTCGCTGCTCGCCACGGTCACCTGGGCCCGCCGGGGGCCTGTGGGTCTGCTGTTAGCACACAGACCCCCTGGACAGGGTCCCGCGGGGATCTAACTGGGCTTTTCTGGGGGCTGCCTATAACGTTTGTGAGAGTGAGCAAGCGGAAAGCGCACAGGACCGGGTGCAGGTGGAGGGCCATCTTACACCTGCTCAGGACGCAAAGTTGGTTTTACAGAAAAGCGAAGAAGAAAGCTCTGCCGCCCTCCGCCTCACTTCCGAGGGCTGGAGGGCGAGGCCCGCGCTTGGTCTGATCCCGCCCCGTGATCTTCACCGTCAGGCCTCTGGCCTCTGTCTGGGTGACCCCCTGTCTGCCGTTAGCAGCAGTTCCGCATCGAATAGCGGTGACATTCCACGGAGTGCACGCTGCCTCGGGGGTGTCCAGGTGGTGAGGACACGTCACATGTGGTCCCCATTGTGGCCCCGCGGGTCTGCACCAAGCAGGAGGGACCGCACGGTGTGCAGGGCGGGGACGGGACGACGTCCACCGCGGCAGGATGTGGGAAGCCAGTCGGTAGCCTTAAGCCTGATTAAAGCATCCCGCACCGCGGGGCACGGCCGCCCCAGCGTGGATCCTCCTGCGGGGCCTGGACCGGCGGGCCGTGCTGCAAGGAGAAACCAGGGGCACCGGGTAGAGCCAGGGCCTGTCGGGGGCCTGTGCGGAGGCAGCAGACAGCTCCTCAAGGGCGGCCAGGCGGGCGACCGGCCTCTGCCCTGCCAGGGGCAGCGCCAGCTTCACACGGGCCCGAAGCAGCAGGGCAGTTTCAGTGACGACCCAGGACTGGGCAGCTCTGGTCGCAGGAGCTTTTCCTCATGTTGCAGCGAATCGCTCCCCTGGAACTCCTGCCGCCGTCCAAGCTCTGTCCTCGGGGCAGATGCACCAAAGGACTCCCTTCCCCACACTCTCCTCTGCCCCGCAGCTGCGTCCGAGCTCTGTCCCCGTGGCTTCGGTCCAGAGCTGAGCACGGGCTGGAAATTTGATGAGGTCAAGACTATTATTAATTCTGTCTGTGTGGTAATAGATTTCTACTAATGTTCTTTTTAAAAATCTTTATTTTTCAGGGAAAGATACCCGAATATTTATGGATGAAATATGAAGCCTAGGATTTCTGTGGCTGGCGGGGCAGAGGACACAAGGCTGGCTGAGCTGGTCACCGTAGAAGCTGGAAGGGGGCCCGTGGGGTCTACAAGGCCATTCTCTCTACCGTTTCTGTTCTCACTTGTCTGTAATATGAAGTCAGAAAACGGGCCCGGAGCAGACGCGCCCAGTCTCATATCTTGCGTCTTGACTCTGAGAGCTGAAAATGCAGGCTCCTTGGGGCCCTCGCACCACCTGGGCTGGAAGGAGGACCACCCAACCCCCCACGGCCAGGCTGCTGTTGCCAGGCGCCCGCCTCCCGCTGACCTTCCAGGGAGGGGCCCGGACCACTTGGCGTCACCCTCACAGAGTCCCTCCTGGCTTCGCAGCTCTAACTGGATCCGGTCAGCACGGTACCCATCGAGGGGTTAGGGCCCCAGACTGCTGCCTGGGCCGAGCGCAGTGCTGCACGGTGGCCTTGATGCTGCCAGCCCAGGAGCGGGGACCTCAGTTTCCGAGTGACACGCGGGAATCGTTTTCTGGGAGGGAAGAGAGATGTGATCGGCGAATAGCCCTCCCAGCACAGGCATGGAGTCGAGGGCAAGTTCTCGGAGGAGCCCGATGCGTCCCACAGTGTGTCCACGCCAGACACGTGTGCAGCCAGCGTGTGTGCTACCCAAAGCCGGCGCGTGTGTGGACACTCCCCGTGTTTCTCTGATGTCCACTGCAAGGGTCCCTCCAGGGAAGCTGTGGTTGGAGCTGGGGACAAGGGGACAGCCGCGGCGTGCAGGGGGGTGGACGCCCGGGGAGGGGGTGCTTAGCCTGGGTCTGAGCAGGTCCGGCTGCACCTTCCTCGTTCTGCCCACGTTCCGGCCGCCTTTGCGTCAACACACCTTGGCCCTGGTAACTCCGTCTCCCCGTCCTCCTCCTCTGAAAAGGCCACCTGCCACGGGCAGCCTCCGAACGCCCCTCCTCGCCAGCCAGGGGCTTCCCAGCCTTCGTAACCGAGGCCAGTCCCGCCACGAGAAATGGCCCTGCTGTCACAACAGCGTACACGGCACATGCAGATGGGAGACGACCTCGCCGGGTGAGCGATTCCCCGATAGAAATCAGTGTCCGTTGCAATCGTAGAAATGGACATTTCTATTCCATTTTTTAATGCTAGTTAGGACTCATGACATTGATTTCACAACCAGCTAATGGGTGGTGACCTGCAGGTTTCAAGTCGCCTGCAGCCTGGCTGAGCTCACGAGGGAACTCCATCTACGCTGGCCTGATGGCCCCCGCAGCTGGACACCCGGCCCTGCCCAGGACCTGCTGACCCAGGGCGGCCGTCCTCTCCTGTGAAGGTGCCTGGGGGACCTGCGTTCCTTTGCCCGAAGCTCTCCTCCGTTGTGGCCGCAGAGCAAGACGCCGTCGATGTCACACCAGACAAAGCACAGCAGAGCCTCAGCCGACGGTTATGGGTGACTCTGAAAATGTTCTTTTTTTTTTTTAACTGCATTTTCCAAATTGTCTCCAATGGATCACATCACTTTTAAAACCAGAAAGAAAATCAAGGTTAGGAGAAAGCAGCATAAAACGGGGCCACTGCGGAGTCCGCCCACGTTTCACGGGACAGCGGGTGCCCGGCTCGAGGAGAAGCCTCCGTCCGCGGGGGCCCCATCCCTCCCGCGGGGCTGGCCCGGTCCTGGCACACCTTCCCCCTGGGACGCGACGGAGGAGGAGAAACTAGACGGTGGCCCGGCCGCCCGCCCGCGTCCCCCGGCCCAGGCGGCCTCCGCGTCGCAGCTGAAGCCTGGCTGGCGTGAGTCCCCCCCTCGCAGGTGGGCAGGGGGTCCCCTCACTTTCCCTCGGGGGCCTCTTCACCTCGCCTGCACCCCAGCCGGGTGAGCCGCGTCAGTGCCTCTCAGCCGGTCGGAGCTTCAGGCCGCTACCCCACGACCGGGCTCAGGCCAGTCTCCGCCTGGAGTCGCGGACCGCCCGCGGCCACCCGGCCTTCAGTGGCAGCGATGGGGTCGCCCGCGTCCCGAGCAAGCGTACTGCTCCCGGAGCTGAGTCGGCCGAGGGAGCGCTCGGCTCACCCCTGAGAGCGGCGCACGGACAAGGGGCTCCTCCGAACCCTGGAGGCAGGAGGGATGGAGGGAGGAAGGGGTGCCGAGGCCCCATGCCGGTCCTGCTTCCCGTCTGTCTTCTGCTTCATCGTCTCCAGGGGCTGAGAGGATGGAGTGCAGCCCTGATGGTTCTAGGCTGGGACGCGGCGGTGCAGCAGAGGCTGAGAGGAGGTGGGGCAGGAGACCCTAGGGGTGACCAGGGCTCAGAAAACCTAACAACAGACACAGGTTGATTGAGCTGACCTCATGAAAGTTAAGAGCTTTTGTCCGTCAGAAGACACCGTTCAGAAAGCGAAGAGGTGCCCCAGACGCAGCATCTGCCGCCACGTAGCCACGGATACTGCGGACGCGAAGAACTCTCACAAGTCCATGTGGAAAGGCTAACAACTCCTTCTTCCAGGGGGCAGAAGATTTGAGCAGGCCGTCCACACAAAGACATCGGGAGTCCAGCCTGCATCTGGAAAGGGGCTCGGAGCGACCGGAGGTCAAAGAGCTGGCGAGCAGGTGGGTGTGGAGCACGTGGGGGCCCGCAGGCCCGACGGAGGCGTGAGCGGGCAGCGCCGCGGGGAACCGTCCGGCATCGTGCACGCAGCTGAGCCCACGGGGCTCTGAGCCCATCTGCTCGGCTCCTGGTGCACACCCCACGGAACGGGCGTGTGCCCACTGGGGGTGTGGGTGGGTGTGTTTGTAGAGTCTTGTCTATAAAAAGAGCCAAACGCTGGACACAACCCAAACGTCCATCGGCAGCAGAACAGATCATCAGTTCGGTGTGTCCACACACAGGACGCTACGCAGCACTGAACAAAACCGGCCCCTTCACACCGCGGGACGGCTCTGACAGGTCAGATGAGAGCAAACAGACACGGTGACACGCGTGTCGGGAGCCGGCACAGGTGACCTATGGTGACCGAGGTCAGCACAGGGGCTGACTCTGGGTGGGGCTCGGGGCCGCCTTCTGAGGTGCTGAGGACCCTCCGTATCTCGGTCTCGGTGGAGGTTTCAGGGCGGACACTCATGCGAACATTCCCCAAGCCGTGCACCTGGCTGTGCGTCTGTTGTACCAAATGTAAAGGCTCACAGGCCCTGGAATCAGGCCTCCTTGGGTTTGAACTGGGGTCTGACCCTGCTCTGCTCCCGGACCGCCCTGGGCCTCGGTTCTCACCTGGGCAGTGGGGTGGCAGCAATGCCCAGCCCACAGGCTGTTGTGAGGATTAACACGGATCAAGCTTGGAGGCCCGACTGCCCCGTGGAGCTCAGGAAGCACTGCTTCTCCAACGGTTTGGTTGTTCATTCTCTCCAGGTGGTCAGACTTGTTTGCCGTGGGCTGGCGTCACCCCCACCCATTTCACATTCTTCCCTATCACGTGGCCTCGTGGCCTCGTGCTTCACTCATGCGCCCAAGGCCAAGTCTCAGGAAGTAGCCCGTCTGCGAGCGTTCTTTTCTGTGCAGGCTTTGGTTGCTGTCACGTGCAGTGCGCAAACATTGCTTAAAAACCTGGTACCAGACACAGCTGCGCGTCCACGTGCTAACAGATTAGGTTGACCAAAGGGTCCCAGCAAATATTAGAAACTGGACACAAAGCTGAGTTACAGGATGAGATTTTAACTTAGAGCTGCTCGATATACTAACAATTTTTTTTCAGCATGGGACTGAGAAGTGTCCTACATCTGGAGAATCAGATTGTATCCATGTCCAGAAAAACCCAAAGGAATGCTTCTTCATAATTAACAAACCGAGATTCAAGCCAACACATTTCCAAGGTCCAAACAAACACCCAAGTTAATCAACCCAAACAGAGTGACACAAATCTAGTAAGCAGGGATCCAGAAACCCTGCAGGACCCAAGGCTTCTAACCGGGTTTCCTCACATCCCCCAGGTCTGCTTCGCGCCCGTGTAGGGGACACGCCCGGCTTGCGTAGCTGTACCAGCCTTGCGTGATCTTTTTGTGGCATTTGCCGTGAACCTTATGTTGTGTCTTCAGGTGTGCTTTGACCAAACAGCATCAAGAAGTTGGAGAAGAGGCGTTACTGTGTTTCCACCCCAGGATTCCAGGAATAGTCACCCCTGCAACCCCTTATTCTTTGGGGAACTAGATAATCAGTCCTAAATCCTGTAGAGGGTGAATAGTATGAATGTGTTCTGTGTAAACGCACACACGTGGGAGGAATGATGTCTGCAGGGTCCTTGTATTTGAAGCTGCGGATGAACAGAAGTGAGCAAGCAGGAGGCCCCTTTGGGCCCCAAACGGCGCCTCGATGACTTGACTTCCGGCTTTTTCCGTTGGGCACCTGGGGAGACACTGGGACAGACGAAGGGAACTGGACTCGACCAGGCCGGAGCCAGACCCGCTGAAGACACAGCATCCCCAGCCCTCGCAGGGGCCGCAGGGAAGGGGGCGGCGGCGGCGAGCGCAGGGCGGACGCTGAAGGTGCAAAGGGCGCCCGTCACGCGCCCGTCTTTTACAGCAGCTTTCGGAAGCCATGGTTCACTTGACTATTGTAAGTTTTATGCTTATTATGGAGGGGAGCACTTAAAGCTGTCGTGGTCACGGCGTGAAAACTCACGGGAGCAGGAGGCCGGGGTCTCGTTTCCTGTCAAGCTGGGTATCTGTCTCCTTCCTGCACTGGAGGTGGGTGAGAACGGGGGCGCTTGGCCCCCGTCTCGGAAACCGACGTCCTGGAGGCCTCAGCAGACGCCATGGAGGGTGACCTGCCACGACCGACGGCCCGCGTCCGGCAACAAAGGCGCGTGGAGGTTGCACGGGCCCGAGAGCGCCGTCCTCCTGGGCGAGGGCTGAGCAGCGTGGTAGCAGCACCCTGCTGGCATGTGCTCTTGGCCACTGGACGCGAGACGGGAATTAACTGTCCTGCAATTTGTCGTCTGGCGGGGCGCTTCGATACTTGAGAGACGGGATCCTTATTTCAGAAACGCCGTTCGGCCATCGGCCCCATTCTTCGCTGCTCTAATTTCTCCCAGAATTATAATTAGGAACCGTTTGAGCGAAAAAGAACATGCAGTTTCGAGTGCCCCAAAATGACTCAGCCAGAGCCCCCTGGGTCCTCTTTCGGGAAGCAGCCCTTCCACTCCCCGGTGAGCTGACCTTGCTGCAGGGCCTTCCTGCTCGTCCCTTCTCTCTTTCACCACTTTTCAGCTTCCCTCCTAGCTCTGACTGTCTGAATCCAGACCCGCTGCCTCAACCCCTCCTTCCCAGCTGCCTCAGTGAGACCCACAGATGGATTTGAGAGAGGATCGGGCACTCCGTGCTGACCACGCAGGGCTGACCAGCACCGGGGACACTGCCAAGGCGCAGGAGGTGTCTTGCTTGCCGTGGCCTTGGCAGAGCGCCACGTAACAGAAATTGCCCACCATGCGAGAATTTGCACCGTGGAAACTGGACAGCTCAAGGCTTTTTTTCTCCAGAGAGCCAATGGCTGAACATTTTCCAGCTCCGCACTGCCTATAATATGAGAGGAAAATAGACAGAAAAGAGTAGGAACACAGAAAATGTAGGGAGCAGGGGAAAAAAACCCCTAACGTATATTCAGAAAGATAGAAAAAGACATTGCAATCACATAAGAAAGAGAGGCTAGGTTAAAGGAATTATTCAGAGTTTAAGAAAGAGCTCTTGGAAATTAGAAAAAATGAAGCACAAATAAAAATTCAAAGGAGGAGTTGGAGGTAAAACTGAAATATCCTGAAAAGTAGAAGAAAAATACAAAGAGAGGAGAAGAAAGAGATTAAATAAATTAAAAGATCAGTCCAAGAGGCCCAACATCGAAGTAAAGGAAGTTCAGAAAACGGAGGGCAGGATACAGTCAAAGAAACCATGCAAGATGCTTCCACGGATTGAAGCGTTTCGTTTCCAGACTGAAAGAACCAAGTTCCTGGCCCTGTGAGTAAAGCACGCCTGCTTGGAGACCCACCTTTGGGACATTTTGGAGTTGAGAACTCTGAGATAAGGACCCCAAGAGCTTCCAGAGAGAACATGCAACTTCCAGAGGGTCAGGAACGGGAAAGACCCTGGAATCTTAAATAGCAACACAGAACTCAGGAGACGGTGAGAAATGCTTTACTGTTCTTTTAGGAAGATAATTTCCTACCATTTTAGGAACTGCTTTATCAATCAAGCATGAAAGAAGAGATATTTTCAGACATGTAAGGAGGCTCCTAGAGGATGTGCGCCAGCAACCTGAGAGCGTAAATCATGGAAGAGGAAGCCTGGGGCCAGGAACCCAGGCGCCCAGCACAGGTGGGAGGCTGAGGGCTCCAAGGACCACGGGAGAGGATGTCCTGGGGGACAGTTTTCCAGTGGCCAGATTCACGTGTGAGAGCAGAGAGCGCAGGTGCGTGCCCCCAAGGAAAACCTGGAACCAGTACAAAGTCTGGTGCATCTCGCTGTCCGGGGAGATTAGCACCAGGGACACAGGCCTGTCTCCTGTGGTTTCACTGTCCTAAGCACGTGGCACTCCCCTGTGGTCTAACCCCTGCTGCCAAGCCCACCGCCCTTCCCGCCCACTCAAGGGCAGACCTGGTGTGAAGGAACCTTGGAGATTTACCCAGGTGCCCCGCGACAGTTTGCTACAAAAGGCGTCTTGAGGAAATTGGAGGAAGTGGGATATTGAGGGTGACTCTTACCTTCGCTGGGTATGAAAGTGGTGTTGGGGTGATGTTAGGAATAAGCCCTCGCCTGTAAGAGGCACACACTGAAGTATTTATGGATGAAACGACATGATGTCCAAGATTTGTTTCAGACTCCAAGTGTATTTATTCGTATTATGTAAACTTGTTCAGTTTAAAAGTGAGTTTTTAAAAAGTCATAGCATGTGTCTTGTGTTGTCTAGAAGAGGACGATGGCGATGCCAGGGGGGTGACGGCCGTGTTGCCCGTCCAGGCAGTCCCCGTGGCATCCACGTGGACATAACAAAGCCACCCCCGGGATGAGTCACCTACTCTAAGTTCGAGGAGGCAGGGGAGGGCGTGTGTGAGGCCTCAGAGGTGAGGGTTCAATGCCCCGAACCTTCACCTTCCACAGTAGGACGTCAGCGGATGACACCTAAGTCTGAAAAATCTTAAATTGGCAGTGAAACACGTTTTTCAAAAATTGGAGGTAGAAATGAAAAGGAAGTGGAAAGAAATGGAATGGGGGCCTTTGGGGAGCGAGAGGCAGGGTGTGATGCTGTTCTCTTGTTGCCCGGCAAGCATAAGAATACGCCTACATTTAAAGGAATTTGTTAACTTTAGTAAAAGTAGCCAGTGCGGTGATCAACAATAGAGAGGGGCCCGAAGCCAGGGGGCCTCACCGCGCACCAAGGAGAGAAATGAACATCGCGCAGGGGTGCGCGTGAGCGCCCCAGCACCAGCGCCCAGGCCTCCCGCTGCGGGAGGGCCAGGTGGGAGGCCCCCCCACCGCCCTGCAGGGCACGGGCTCCACACGGTGGGCCCTTCCCCTGAGCCCACTGCCTGCTGACCTTGAGGCCGGAGCTCCCCGAAGACCGGGCTGGTGCCGGGGTTCGGCTGCCCTCGGGAGGGGCCCGGGGGAGGGAGGCCCTGCCCTTTAACGCTCCACCCGGCCGGCCTGCCTCGATAAGAAGCCTCTGCCTTCGGCTCTCCGGGCAGCAGAGTTCTCCAGCCACCCGGGCTGAGCTCCTGCCGTATTCCTGGAGTGGAGAGGAGACTGAAAGTTTTAACCCCTAAATGGTTAGGATTTCAAAAATAGGATCTGGCAAACGATTAAACTAAATTACAGACCTAATGGCTTTCACTTAAAATAACGTTAAAGCAAAAGCGATTCTGTGTTTACCTGGGAGGCACGGTGTGTCCGACAGCATAGTTCTGTTCTGATTTCTCACAAGGGAGGGTCTACCCTACAGACCGCTTGTGCAAAATACTGTGAAGTGAAGTTCTTGATGTCTGTTAGGTCAAGAAGTATTTTTAAATGGCGCAAACGGCCACCGTGGGGAGTTCTTCACCCCTCTGTCTGCCTTCGGCCCCCAAAACAGACAGCCCCCGCCGATGCGGGAAGAGCGAGGGGGGGCCAAATGCCGCGTGGGCCCCAAAGGACTCCCGGCCCGGACGCGGCCACGGGGCCCAGAGGCCTGGGTGCGAGCGCCAGAGGGCGTGACTCAGGCCTCCTGCTCCCGGGCCCGGGTCCACACGCCGGCGGCCAGGCTGGCCCGGCACAGGCCTGTGCCCGGCGGGTGGCGAGGTGGCCGCGGGGACGCTGCTGACCCGCGGAGGGCAGGGCCTCTGGGGACGGGGCCCAGAAGCCGAGAAGGGAACACCTTCTGGAGGAATCCAAAGGGCCACAGGTTAGAGCCGGCCGTGACCGGGCAGCCCTTGGAAGGAGCTGGAAACCACGTGCAAAGTTGCAAAAACAGTGGAGAACCCGCTTCTTAACAACCTCCCCCTGCATTCTGCAGTTTCTGAGTTCACCCCCAAATTGACCTTCACTCAGAGCTGCCAAACAGCTGTTCAAAAGGCGAGGGTGGGACCCCCGCACAGCGCGGCCCGGCCGCCCAAGGCTGCACGGGGGCTGCAGCAGGAGGGCACCGAGGGGTACAGCATGCGGGGCGAGCCCATCCCTTGCGCTCTGAAGTCACTTGTTTTCAGGTGCCCCAAGTTAACTGGGAGAAAGAAAAATGAGAGAGAGAAGGAGAGGGAGAGAGAGAGAGAGAGAGAAGGGGAGAAAGAGAGGGAGGGAGAGGGAGATGAAAAAACATGGTCATAAATCTGGGATCTGTTTTTATTGTTTTTATTGGTGCTTCTATTTCAGATTTTCAGTTTGGAAAAATACTCTTTTATGCATTCCAGGCACCTCGGTGCTGGCTGAAAGATAATGATAAATGCAAAAAGCTTTAAAAAAAAAAAAAAAAAGGAAAGTCCTTCTCAGATCCAGGAGAGCAAATCCTAGCAAACTTGCCTCGGGCCTTCCGTCACTTCGAATCTAAATGGTTTGCTTGAGCTTCCCCAGCGTCAGTTCACTCCTGGCCTCTTGCGCGGGTGTGGACGCGCTGAGAGCATCCTGGCTCCTGGAGAAGCTAGGTGCCCTGCAGCGGCTCTGTGCTTCCCGACGCCGTCCGGGGGGCAGCTCTGCCAGGAGCCCTTTGGCGAGGCTCCGGGGGCAGCTCCCTTCGCGTGGAACCATTTGGGAAAAAGGGTTCAAATGAACGGGAGTGGAAAAGCGTAAGAATGTGACAAACTGGGGCACGCCCTTCGCAGATAGGGGCAACACGCAGGGTGCACGTCTGTCGTCTGTCGAATGTGGGCACCGGGGCTCTCGAGGGAGAGGGGGCGCGGGAACACAGCACTCCTTGTTCGCAGGTTGGATCTGAGGATCCCGGACCTAAACTGGGAGGCCTTTTACACGCGGCTGTGGTTTCCGTCCTGCCTTGCCATGAAAAGGCTATTTTTGCCGAGCTGTGTAAGTCTGTGTACGCGGTGGGTATGCGTGGCTCACAGATGCCAGGCCTGAATGGGTGGGTTTTAATTCGCTCCAGCTGTGCGGGCCGGGCCTCTCCTCCACTGCGGACGGTGAATAAAGGGATGGGGCGGCAGGTGGGGGGGTGAGTACATCCCTTTGAAGCAGCTGCAAGCCATTCAGTCACATAAACTGAAACGAGAAGAGGGTGAAAAATCCAAGCCTGCGATTCTGCCTTCTTCCACAGCTGTGTTCACACAGCTCGGAGAGACGGCCGCCCAAACAAAGCCGCCCCTGGGCCCCGGCCGCTGCCGGGAGGGAGAAAGGCAGTCACTGTAAGCCCAGGTATTCGGTGAGCTGGAGGCGGGCTGGGGGGACGTGGGCGCCAGCAACACCGCCAGCTGGCGGGCGCTTTCAGCTGCGTCCTGGTGCATCGTCAGGCCGGGAATCCAGCTTCCCTGGAGGCCCCTGTGGCCGGGGAGGGGGTCTGGTCACCGAGGGGCCCAGCCCCCAAGGCCGGGCAGGAGGGGACTCCCCCAGACGGCCTACTGGGCAGCCTGCCCGCCCAAAGGATTGCCAAGGGCAGGTTCTCCCGTGAGCTGAGAGGCAGCCAGACAGAGCGCGGGAGAGGGCGGGGCCCAGAACGTCCAGGGAAAGTGACAACCGAGGACTCCCAGACCAGCCTGCAGCGGAGGGGCGAGCACCAGTGCCCCGGACCTGGACAAGCCCCTGCCTGCCCCTCCCCTTTCCACATCCCAAGTCTGGTCAACTCCAGCGTCCCTACAGGACCGCGGGGAGGCCTGGCGCTGAGCGCATTGGTCCACACTCCTGGCCACACGCTCCCCTTCTGTCCACAGACTGTTGGCCTGAGGGCTCACTCCAGGGGCGGCGAGGCCCAGTCATGCAGGGTGGGGCTTTGAAGGATGTTGAGGAGTTTTCAGCGGGAGAAGCATTCCCCAGCATGACATGTGAAAGTACCAAGTGATTAAGCATCGGGCTTCTTCTAGAAATAAGGAGACCCTCCGTGGCTGAAGAGCACAGTGTCTGAAGCGGGACGAGAATGAAGCAGGAACTCAGCCTGGAACCCCGGCCTCTTCCCTGGGTGCCCTCGTCTATGCGTGCACAGCTGGGCCACATGTGAGCCTGGTCTCTGGAGACTTCAAGAACGGCCTCGGGGCAGCAGCGTGGGGCAGTCTTCCTGGGTCTGGCGGGGCTGCTGGCGTCTGGTTGTGGGGTCGTGGGGTGGGCACAGCTCTGGCTGAGGGTCCCGGCTGCGCGTTGCCCAGGTGGGCAGCCCTGGGGCAGCCCTGGTGATTCTGTTTTCAATCTCTTTCTGCCTAAAGTCATTAAAGTGATTTTGCTTCCGACTTAGCCATGGGCCACCAGTCTCGTTGGAGGAGGGACCAGGCCAGACGCTGGGGCTGCGGTAGGTACCGAGGCTGCTGCCGGCACAGTAGGCGCTCGATACACACCTGCTGGGAGAAAAAAGATGGACGGTCTCCGCATTGCTGCAGCAGGAGTGTGGCCTAGATAGAGCAGGGGGCCCGGGACGCTGAGACCAGGGAGAAAACCTGGAAACTGGCAGAAAGAGGGGCCGGGGGATGGAGAGGGGCTGGCGGGCTGGGACACAAAGTGGGGCTCAGGGGTGCTCCAGTGGGGCAGCCGCCCAACAGCAGCGGAGTGCACAGGACGGACCCCGCACCTGTGGACGTGCTTTCAGGTGGGGCGTTCCTGGGAGGGAGACCCAGGAGGGGCGTCTGGAAGGGTCAGCGTCTTCCTGGATGTGCCCGGTTCTGAATTCCTGGCTGCGACAGCCTTCAGGAGCCCCTCTGGTTCCTGCCACCTTCGCTCAAGTGTGCGGGGAGCAGGAGAGAGTCGGAGCTGGGGTACCTTGAGGGCTGATGGGGGAGACTCTGTCCCTCCCCCAGAGCTTGCTTCCTGAAGTTTGCACTTAAGCCCCCAGGAAGGCAGCCAATTAGAGATCTATTTGGGTAAATAGTGTTCTATTCTAAAAATGCAGATGTGTGTGGACTATTAAAAGGCCAGCAACCTAAGTGTCCATCAACAGATGAATGGATAAAGAAGACGTGGCACATATACACAATGGAACATTACTCAGCCATAAAAAGAAACGAAATTGAGTTATTTGTCGTGAGGTGGATCGACCTAGAGTCTGTCATACAGAGTGAAGTAAGTCAGAAAGGGAAAAAGAAATACCGTATGCTAACACATATATATGGAATCTAAGGGAAAAAAAAAAGGTCATGAGGAACCTAGTGGCAAGATGGGAATAAAGACACAGACCTACTAGAGAATGGACTTGAGGATATGGGGTGGGGAGGGTAAGCTAGGACAAAGTGAGAGAGTGGCATGGACATATATACACTACCAAAAGTAAAATAGATGGCTAGTGGGAAGCAGCTGCATAGCACAGGGAGATCAGCTCGGTGCTCTGTGACCACCTAGAGGGGTGGGATAAGGAGGGTGGGAGGGAGGGAGAAGCAAGAGGGAAGAGATATGGGAACATATGTATATGTATAACTGATTCACTTTGCTATAAAGCAGAAACTAACACACCATTGTAAAGCAATTATACTCCAATAAACATGTTAAAAAAAAAAGGCCATCAGTCATTCACACTTTAGTGTGAATAAGGCCAGGGAGCTACCGTGCTGTCTGAGCTCTGGGAGGGGCTCGGCTGAAGGGGTCAGACCCGGGTCAGACAGGGCCCCACGCGGCTGAGGGCCTGGGGCCTCCAACCTCAGGGGACACCCAGCTGCCTTGGGAGCAGCCCGAGCTCTGGGCAGCAAGTGAGGTTTGGAACCAAGAAGCTTTAGCTGGAGAACTTCCTGTTCATGTTTAGAAAGGATCCCTCACAATCCCAGCACCTCCATAGAAACAGCGTTCGCAAGACATGGGCACACAGGACCTGCAAGCGGCCTCCGGGGACGGCCTGAGAATGAGTTCGCGGACCTTCTCGCCAAAGTGCAGCACACGCTCACACACGCACGCGCACCTGTGCCCCGGCCCCTGAGCCAGGCTGCTGGTCCCGGGACCCCTCTTTCCCACCTTCGTAGGGGTCGAGTCCCAGGAGTGGAGGTAGCACTGACCTGTTTTCACTTGATTCAACCTGGAGCCAGGACTGTTTTAGCCTCTGTCCTTTTCCTCAGCAAATGTTCTTTATTAAGAGAAGAGAAACTGAGAGCGCTAAGCAGAGACCGAGGAAGTGGTCCGTTTGGCGGTTGAGGCGGCCGCGCCCGGAGCCCCGGCCACCAGCCTCCCGCCGCCGCCTCCTGGGGTTGGGGGCCTGAGCAGCCATACCTGCTGCTGTTCGTGGCAGATCTTCCACCACCGCACAAGGAGCCTGGAGCAACAGAGTCCGGAGGAAAAAAGCAAATACACACCTTCCCTTCAAAGCACCGTGGACGAGGCGCCTGTCTCCGAGCCTTTCTTCCCGCAGCCGAGGGGCCGTGAGTCCACAGGGCTCACGTGAGCCACGTCTCCCTGTCTGACCCCTGCGAGCGCGCCCGTGACAAACCTTCACAGCGGGGTGGCTGCAGACAGCAGAAACGTATTCCTCCAGGCCCGGAGGCTGCCAGTCCTGCCAGAGGCTCTGCGGAGGGTCCTTCCTGCCTCCCGGCTTATGGGGGCCCCGCCGCCCCTCAGCTCACGGCCGCGTCCCGCTCTGCCTCGGTGGTCTCGGGACATCTTCCCTGGGCCTCGAGGATGGTCACCTCTGCAAGCGCCCTATTTCCAGGCAGGACCCCGTTCGCAGGTCCCGGGGTTAGGGCTTCGACGTATCTTTCTGGGAACACGATCCGACCCGTGACTCCCGTTCTCCCTGTCTGCCATGTTTTCCTGCTAAATCAGCCACAGGAAAATCACATTCCCCACTCGGAGCGTGGGGTCTGAGGCCCGGCCCTCCGAGGCCTGGTCTACACCGCGGCCCAGCGGCCCTCACCCCGGGAGCTGCTAGAGCCCCTCGCCCCCTGCAGCCAGGCCCCGGCTTGCAGGCACCCGGGCTCTCGGGGAGTCTGCCGACCCCCTCCTGCTGGTGGTGCCACCCCAGCACCCCACACCCGCAGGGAGGCGCCGTGGGTGCGCCTACACTTAGAGATGAGGACCCTGGGGCCCGCTGCTGGGGCGGGGGCGTGAACCCGGCCGCAGGGCTCGGGAGCCCACCTTGCTCTCCACACTCAAGTCCAGGTCTCGTCCTGGGAGCTGGGGGCACAGGAAGGCCTGCCGGAGTCCCCGCAGATGTCGCCTACCTTCCCGGGCCTCCCTGCGGCCTGCCGGGACCACCCTGCGGCCCGGGGTCCGCCTCCTGCCACTAGGACAGTGGGACTCTGGGATCACCGTCACCACAAAAGGCTGTTCACAGTCCGGGGGCCCGTCCAGCCCAGGTCTCGGAGCAGAGGCACCTGGTGAGGGAGTGCCACTTTGTACACAAACCGAACGGCCAGAACCTCAGGCCTGTGTGTTCCGGCTCCCTGCTCACCCCTGGGATGGGACGAGCTGGCCGCGCCTGCGAGGGCGGGAGCGGCGGGCGGCGGCTCCTGGGCTCGGGGAGAATCAGGCTCGGCAGGAAGCAGGGCCCGCTCTCCTCTCCCGGCTCAGCTCCCTCTCCGCATGTAATGACTTTTCCAGGGAGCCCGAGTCTGTCATCTTCCGTGGATTCGCTGCTCCTGGGCGCTGCCCGGCCTGGGCCCTTCAGCTGGGGTCACACGAGTCCTGGGCATGGGGGTCACAGCCCTGCATCCTTGGGCAGCTGAGCAGAGTGGGGCCCCAGGGCCCTCAATGCGGCTGCTCCCTTCGGGGGTGATCTGGGGCGGGTCCCCTCTGTGGGCGCCCGTTGCCACTAGAAGCCGCCCCTGTGCCAGCCCCAGGTGCCCCTCAGCAGGAGGACACACCCCAGAGGCAGAGAAGGGCCTCAGGAAGGGGCCCCAGGATGTGGCCCTCAGCTCAGGGCCCAGAGGAGGAGCCTGGGGTGCATCCAGACGCACAGACAGATCCGCCGGGCAGACACGGGGCTCCCGGGAGGAGGGAGACAAGGCGCAGGGGCCCTAGCCCAGGGCCGCCGGCAGGAGGCGTGGAC